>NW_025920122.1:670139-917386 GCF_902686445.1 Sciurus carolinensis | reverse complement strand
AGTGTCCTCATGTCCAGGGCTGCTCCTAGTGTGCCTCACCTGGGAGCAAGCAGGGAGACAAGACAGAGCACCACCTTGAAGCCATGCGAGTCCCTAGCATGTTTCATTAGAAACACAAGGGCCCAAACATGCCCAATAACAGAAATGGTGCAGGAAGCAGCCAATCAAGCCACATAGGAAGCGTGGTCTCTCCCCCTTCTCTGGGTGGGTCCTGTCACTGATGAAAGAACTGCATGGATCTGTCCCTCAGACAAACACAGGTTTCCTTGTCCCCCAGGTTTTGGCCCTTAAGATCTGAGCTGCAGGCTTGCACCTGAGACCAGTCAAGTGGCACCTAAATCCCATAGATTGTGTGTCAGGAATACCATCCCCCAAATGCACAGCTGCAGATATGAGGACCTGAGGAGGGACAGTCAGGCCATGTCAGAGGTTCCATTGAAAACCTGCCTCCCACAGGTGTAGGCTTCAGGTAAGAGCCCTTCTGCTTCCTAAGGGGACTCTGTAAAGAGAGACTCCAGTCAGGTAGGAGTGAAACAAACCACCCATCCAAACAGAAGGGATAGGGAGATAAGAAGAATTCATAACAAAGAAATAAATAAGGCCTGGATTGTGTGTGTGTGTGTGTGTGTGTGTGTGTGTGTGTGTCTCAATTAACATTGCCCATTTAATGTAGTGTTTCTGTAGCAGGCAATTTAGCTTTCCTGAGAGACATGCAGGATTAAAGCCATGGCTGATGGGAGCAGTATTTACTAAATCTGCCCCCTTGGAAGGATCTAGACAGCCTCAGTGTTCAGCCACCTACCTGCCTCAGAGCTTGGCTGGTGACCGTGCACAGGTGACTGTGGCCATCAGCACACAATCCACAAAAACAAAAGTGTTGCTGGTAAATGGATGAAGTAGGAGAATATCATGTTAAGAGAAATAAACCAAACCCCAAACACCAAAGGCCAAATGTTTTCTCTGACATGGGTATGCTAATTCACAATAAGGTGGGGGGCACTAGGGAGGAATAGAGTTACTTTATGTGAGGTAGGAGGGAGTGAAGAAAGGGGAAGGGGTATGGGAGAAGGAATATTAGAGTGAAACAGACATTATTACCTCATGTATATGTATGGCTGTATGACCAATGTGATCCTACAATATATACAATCAGAAAAATGAGAAATTACACTTCATTTATGTATCTTCCATCAACATGTATGAACACATACTATTGTCATGTACAATGAATTAGAACAATTAAAAAATTAAAATAAAATAAAATAAACAGGTTTACTATTTGGCCCTTTATGGAAAACACTGACTGACCCCTGTTACTCCTGTCTCTGAGAGCAACTGCACAGAGGATGACCACCATCTTTTCTTTGCCTAAGTAAATTCTACAAGGTAGATAAATAATGATTATGGCTAAATACAGTCATTATGGACAAGCATATCTCTGCTGAAAGCAGGAGTCTGGGAGACCCCTTGGGAGGACAGAGCCACACTGTCCAGCTGTGGGCCCTGCAATTCTTCCTCCCAACTGTTCTTTGGAAATGCTTCCTTTGAGTGGCACATGCAACAAGAATGCCTTCTTTGGGGGAACCTCTGCAAAGGTGGGCTTCAAAGCATCTTGCCCCACTCTTGCAGGGTTGGATAGCTCCTCCAAGAAATTTTGTCCTATTTGGAACTTTAGAATGTGACCTCATTTGGAAATAGGGTCATTGGTCATTGTAGAAGTAGGTGGTTAAGATGAGATCACGCTTCAGGAAGGTGGCTCCTTGGTCCAGCATGGCTGTTACACTTACAGGGAGAGGAGAGAACAGAAGACACAGTCACAGGAGGAAGATGATGTGAACAAAGATGCATGGGGAGAAAGCTATGTGTCAATCAAGGAAGAGATAAGGGTGGCCGGTCTACAAACCCAGGACTGCCAAGGATATCCACAACAGAGGCTGAGAGGGGCATGTGTCATCCACGCTGCCTGGACTCACTGGAGACAGCACAGCCCTGCTGGTACCTTATTTCAGTCTTCTGCCCTTCAGAGCCATGACAGAATTGATCCTTGTTGCTTTGTGACACCTCGTTTTCTTAAGGGGTTCCCAGGAAATTAATAAAAACAAAACAAGCAGCATGCCTCTCCAATGGGCTTGAGCCCCAGCATTAATTATCTGTTGGTACTATAACAAATTACCTCAAGTTTAGCATCTTAAAACAATACAAATGTTTTAACTGTTAAAAGTTCAACATGGGTCTGGGGATATATCTCAGTTGATAGAGTGCTTGCCTTGCGTGCACAAGGCCCTGAGTTCAATCCCCAGCACAAAAAATAAAGTTCAACATGGATCTTGTCAGGTTGATCACAGGCATCTACAGGACTGAGGCAGGAGGACTGAGAGTTCAAAGCCAGCCTCAGCAACTTTGTAAGTCACTTAGCAACTCAGTGCTAGGGATGTGGCTCAGTGGTTAAGTACCTTTGGATTCAGTTCCCAGTACCAAAAAAAATAAGGGGGGAATTGTGACAGTAACTAATAATGCCTCTGTGTGTTTGCAGGAGAAGCAGTTCTATATGGAAAGTATTTTGTAAGCTGCCTGGAACAGAATAGGAAACACCAAGTTGTCATCATGAATAGCAACCACTGTTGGAAATGCCACAGGTGTTTGTGTGTGTGGTGATCTGGAAACACATGGGAAAGAGCAACTAGTTCTATTCCCAGGAGGAGACAGGCAAAAGGAACTTCTCCTTTGGTTGGATTTTTCTGCCTGGGCTTTCTGATGGCCAAGTCTCTATAAATGCTCATTCTCTATGAATGACTGCAAGAGCAACTGTGCAAGATAGAACCTCAAACAGATGTGTGGGCAGAACAGGATCCTCTTGTAGCTGTCCAATGAGACACTGAGTTCACACTCTCCAACTACAAGTGTGACCCAAAATTGGGGATGACTGAAGACTCAGGAAATCTCACAATGCCTCAGGAATCATCAGAGACCAAATGGATGGAGCCACCCAGGGTTATACACATTTTTTGTTGGAATGCTTTGGAAATTGGCAATGGTGTAGACTTCCTTCCCTCTTGATTTTCATGGCACCTGGTCTTGGGAAACAAGTATTTCCCAAAGACTGATTTGTGGAACACCAGACCCGTGGCACACTCTGGAACTTTGGGCAAAGAATATTCACATGTTCCAAGTGTATATGAGCCAGTAGCTCCATGAGGACAGAATTCCATTCATAGATGGACACAATACTTTCATTTTATTTGTTTATTATTTTATGTGATGGTGAGGATAGAACCCAGTTCCTCACTCATGCTAAGCAAGTACTCTACCACTGAGCTACAAACATAACCCCAAGTTACTGGACTTTTCTAAGACTTAGCATCCCATTTTATAAAAAAAGAGATGAGAATAGAACCTCCCTTATCTGCAATTAATAGGATACAATTCAAAATGGCTTAGGTCAGTACTTCTGGAACTTTGATGGATAGTAGGTCTGAGGTTTTAAGTTTAAAAAAAAGATAGGGAGAACTTTATTTTTATTCTTTTTATTTTCCTTTTTGGCTTATATCCCTGGAAAGTACAGTTATATATATATATTCTGGCACAACTGGATCAAGTGTTAAGAATTTTCAGGAATTTATATCTTGATTTTCAGCTTCTCCCTTCTTCTTTCTTTGAGTACCAGGGATTGAACTCAGGGGCATTCGACCACTGAGTCATATCCACAGCCGTGTTTTGTATTTTATTTAGAGGCAGGGTCTCACTGAGTTGCTTAGTACCTTGCCATTGCTGAGGCTGGCTTTGAACTCACAATCATCCTGCCTCAGCCTCCTGAGCCACTGGGATTACAGGCTCCCTTCTTCTTCATTGGTTTTAACCTAACAATTCTAGACTTGTGCCTTGTGAGATTGAAAGGCACAGAGAAGATGGGACATCTTTCCCAGTTATTCCAGAGACAGTCCCTTTGCTTTGGCTTTGCTGGTTCTGACCCTGGATCATGGTTCACTCTCATGGTCAGGTGAACACAATACTTTACCTCAAACTAAAAGAGGTGTGATTTTAGACTCCAAACTCTCCAGCTTTAAGGCATGTATTTATCTCTGCCAACTTCAGCCAGGCTTTGTGTGTGTGTGTGGGTGGGGGGTATTGGGGTGGACACATTAGATCTTTGAAGCTTTGGATCTAGTCTGCACAGTGAGATATTTTGCTTATTAAGTAGTTTCCATTAATGAAGTGTTTCCAAGGAGGTCTGCAGAATTCTCTTTTTTTCTAATTGAAAGTTTTAATTAAGTTTAAATTGGACAATGTGACTATAAAGTGGAGAAATAAAACAGGACAAATAAAAGAAAACCTACAGGGGAAATTAAATTAGTAAATGCACCTTGAAAAGAAGCACATGGGTGAGCTGGGATTAAATGCTCTTCCTCGACAGGGACGTGGGCTCCTTGCTGTAAGTAAATGACCTTCTCCAAGTCACTAAATGATATCCTAATGGCCTAAAAGGCTTAATGCACCTCCCCAATTTATTTTTTGCTGATCAGTAGGTCCGCTGAGTATAATGCACTTCCCTATACACTGAGAGTGAATGACAAGAAGATGAGAATGTAGAAAGAGTTATTAAACATTAAACCAACATAAAGATTTATGTCGTGAACTTTTCCTTTTCACAGTGTGTTTCCCAGCAGGCCTGCTTTCTAAGACTATGAAACACTCCCAGTTTATTGTCCAAGGCCTTTCTAGAAATATAAATGATTAGATAATGACCTGAGTAACCCCGGGCATGTCGGAAAGATCTTTGCTCAGATATAATCTCAGGGGTCTTAGCTAAGGGAAGCTCATTACAGGTACCAATGATTAGGTTTTTGTGATTTTTCATTCTGACCCAAAGCACAGCACATCAGTGACTGTGAGTCACAATGAACTGCAAAAGCAAACACGTTCACATTCATCAAGTTAGTGTGCTTGCTTTCTGGGCTTTTGGAGAACAGTTCCTGGGTGCTAAGTCAACCATGTTGAGTGCTGATTCAGAGAGACTAGCTGGTCCACTTGGCAAGGCCAATTTTAGCCTCTTTCTTTGTCAGTCACCCATAAGAGTGTTTGGAAGTCATTGGCAGTATTCATTTCTCTTGATGAGTTCATTCAACTCTGGCAAGAGAAAAATGTTTGTGTTGCTTATAGTGTGCATATAACTCCAAAATGGTCCCTGGAGGTCTCTGACAGTGAGTTGATTTTATATATAAAAATGAAGGTATGGGTTTTTATTTACCCTTGGATTTAGTGAAATGGGTGCACATTTTAATTACTCCACTACAATCATTTATGTAGTCAGTAAATAATGAGTGCCTACTATGGAGTGGGCATGGTGCTAGGAACAGGAAATACTATTAGGATACAATTTGACTAAATCTTTTTCCCCATGGAACTTATTACTTAGTGATAATGAACTGGGAGGAAGAGAGAAATAGAATTTTGGTTGGGGATGAGGTGGGTAATACATATATTCATAATGTGCACATACACACAGGTACACATACTTATGCAAGAAGAGATGAATGTGAGTTACATAGGAGTCTACTTACTTCAGCCTGTCTTCATCTTCATTAAACATATTACATTTCCAATGATGGTGGAATTTTGATTTAAAATAAGAGGCAGACATTTGATCTTGTCCCATTCCTGGTACACAATACCTTTAGTCCTTCAGAGTCTCCAAAGTGATAAATATCTTTTTGTATGCTAATGACATGGCTGATGGTTGGGACTTTTGGATAGCCTCACTTTTGGAGGCTGGCTCCAGGTGAGTCAACCCCGTTACTAGAGGGTTGGAACTTTTAGTCCTGGGTGTGTTCGAGGAGGTAGAGATTGGGGCATGGCTTTGGGCTGTATATTTGTATGTGGCTGGGGGAATCTCTTTCTGCTTTCTGGTCATCATGTGAGCTGCTCCCCTCTACCACGATGCTCAGCCTCACCTTGAGCCCCAATGAATGGAGCCAGTCTTCTATGGACTAAGACCTCTGAAACCATGAGACCTCTAATAAACTTTTCATCTTCTACAGAAAAATAAAAAAGAAGAGATGAATGTGTTAGAATCAATGTCTTCTAAAGCAACACTGATTATTCTCTCTTGAATTCTGTGTTCAAGTGAATAAAGATTTTGGCCTGTCAGTGTTCTTTGGAAACAGAATTAAGTCAATACTTGTTGGATTCTGCAAACACTTGAATTGGTATTTAACAATCATGGAAATTACCAAAATGGATTTTTAAGGTCAAGTATGTTTTAAAAATCAAAATGAATACTTTAAGAAAAACAATACAATCAAGAATAAATTTGTTTTTCTGCATCTATTCTTGTTGCACGTCATTTGAATATCTTTGATCAAAGAGGAAGAATTATTTTTACCTACTTAGGAAGAACTGGATTTGAGTTCATATTGGTTCAACAGCTTGGACCTGTCCACACAAGCCTGTGTCTCTTGGAGTCATCACCAGACCCCAAAGCCATTTATTTCACGAGCATTTGTCAAGCCTGCTATTCGTTAAGCACAGCTTCTGTGGTCTGTCACAGTAGAAGATCATGGGCTGGGGGTGCTTAAATAGTAGTAAGTTATTTTCTCAGAGTTCTATAAGGTAGAAGTCCAAGATGAGGGTGCTGTCAGCGTTGGTTTCCTTCCATGTAGGTGGCTGTCCCTTCTTGCTCTGTTCTTACATGCCCTCTCCTCTGTGTATAATTGAGAGTGAACTGTGGTGTCATTTCCTCCTCTTATAAGCAGAGCAGTCCCATAGGATTAAGGTCCACTCTTTTGGCTTTTTGTAAACTTAATTAAAATTTTATAAAAGCACATTCTCCTTATACAGTCACATCGGAAGCTGGAACTTTTTCACATGGATTTTTGGGAGTAGGATGGGGTGGACATAATCCGTCCATCACAAGCACTTAGTTTGGGGCAAACTCCATATTAAGCAACTAAACTATAGTGGGGAACAGGGTCATCCTATCCTTTTCATGGAGTGTCCCCTCTAGTCAGGTGGGTACACAGCAAATAAATAACTGCATAAATAAATATTTAATCATTGGACTAGTGAGAACATCTTGGGGGAAAATGTGATTCTATACTAACCCCAAAGATGGCACTTGTCTGGAAGGCTTGGACTTAACACCAAGGTTGACAAGGGCAACACTACTAGTAAGTTCTTAATCAAAAATCTTGAGCAGATTTTATGTGGTAGACAAAGAAAGGTAATAAGCTGTAAAAATGGAAAAATAGGGGGAGTTTTGTTTTTGTTTTTCTTTAAGAATAGCCCTGTTTCCATTCCACATTTGGAATTGCCTCATGTAATAATATAAAAATTAATGACGAAAGAGATTCCTTTTATAACAGTTGTTATGGTCAGAGGAACAGATGTTCCAGTGCTATCTCCCTAATTATTTTGAGGCCATCATTCAATTACCAAAATCCAGTTTTTGCCATCAGTAGCAGTATGGAATAAAGGGATGAGCAATTTCCTAGGTATATTAGGCTATTTGGCAATTTGGATATTTCTGCTTCCCAAAACATCTACTCTGAACTGTCAGTCTTGCCCACATACCAGAAGCAGAGATATTCAACATTTTTTTTCCTATCAAATATCTGCCCTAACTCTTTATGTGTTGAACTTTGACTAAGTTCATAATCTCAACCTGGACTTGCACTGTGTACGTAATCGTAAACTGACCCAGCTTCACAGAGTTTCTTCATGTTGCTCATCTTGACTGGCAAACCTCAGGGCAAGGACACAGAGCATGGATAGGGAGGCTTTATTTTTGTGCCAGGGAGTCTTATGGGAAATCCAGAGTAGCAATTCCTCCAAATCTTGCAAGAGGTACTTTATACAGTAAAACTCTGATGAAAATCTTGACATTGACTCTCAATGACCAACCTAGCAGACTGAGGTCTCTCTCTCTCTCCCCTTATTGGCCCCCTTTGACAACCACTTCAGAGTCCATCTTGAACTAAAGTTAGAAAGAAAAGACTGAGGAGGTCATGTAAGAATGTTCTCAGTTGAAACCAAGTAACAAAAAACTTGAGGAGAGACAGAGAGGAAGGGAGGGAGAATCCCTGAAGAAATCTTTAAAAAGAATTATCTGTTATGAATTATCTCTTCAGGACTCAATCTCTGGGGGGATCAAATACTTACTGTTTCCCCATTTTGTGTTCTCTTTATTACTCCTTTGACACCTGCAAACATTAATTTGTTTTACATATTTCACAAATTTCCAAGTCTTAAGAACATTAAGTAGTTAATTTTATTGGAAATGGTTTGAAATGGATGGGAATGGAGACTATGACAACATGCCAGATGCCCTCCAGCTTTATCATATCCTAACACCATGTCAAATTTGCATCAGATATTTTAATTTCAACCAAAGAGATTAAATAGTTTAGATGCAAATGATAGTTTCCTGTGCATTCTCCCCTCCACTCTTCCTCCCCATTCCTTAAAGAGTTAATTACTCTGGTGGACTCAGCATTGCTGTGCTGGGAGTTGAACCCAGGACCTTGCACGTGCTTGGCCAGCACCCTTCTACTGAGCCACATCCCAGGCTTGGGTTCAGCGTTCATTACCCATCTTGTACTTTTACATCTCCAGATACTGGTTGATAAGCATTATGTAATATTGTTTTTTTAGATTTTGAAAAGTAACATACATGATATTGCCTGTAGTCTTCTGAACTCTTATTCTCATTTTATATTTTTAAAATTAACTCATGCTGATACTAAGCAGCTCTTATTCATTGATTTTTTTTTATTGAGCATTAAGTAAATACACTTGAGTGCATTTTTCAGGTTTCCTCTTATTTATGTTTGTATCTTTGATAGTCTTTATTTAGAAATGACAATTAAAATTGTAAATGATCTTTTTCTACAAAAAGTCAATGTATCTTATTTTCCTACAGATCTATTCAGGTGTAATTGACAAAAGTGTGTATTAGGTGCAATTTAGGTACAAGTTGTGATATATGTGTGTATATATATATATATATATATTCATTGTGCAATGATTAACACAAGTAAGCTAATTGACATATCCATCACTTCACATACTCACCTTGGATGGTAACAACATTTAAGATCTACTCTGTTAGTGCATTTATTTCAATACAGTTTTAACTAAAGTCATCATGTGTTACATTAGATCTTTAGAACTTACTTATCCTGCAAAAATGGATATATCTCCACACCAGAATTCCTCTTGATAGAAATTCAGGTGGTTTCAATTTTTTTTGCTAAAAGGAACAATACTTCATTGATGAACTTTGTACCTTTTTCTTTGTATATCCAAGTATTTCTATTGAGTATATGTCTAGGACAGTTTGTCACTATAGCAAAATACTTGACATAATTAATTTGTAAGGAAAGAAGGTTGATTTTAGTTCATTTTTCTAGAGGTTCCAGTCCCAGATATGGAGGGTTGATGGAGACATTGCTTTGAGGCACTGATGAGGCAGCACATCGCAGTGGGACAGCATGATACAGCAGAACCACTTACTTTACAAGCCAGGGAACAAAGAGAGAAGGGGAAGAGACTGAAGTCCTACAATCCCCTTTGAGAGCATACCTCATTGACCAAAGGACCTGCCAGTAGGTCCTACTTCCCAAAGGTTCCACCACCCTCCAATATTACCACCCTGAGGACCAAGACATTAACACAGTGACCACTGGGGGACACTTAAGATCCAAACTGGAGAAGATAGTGTATTAGTTTCCCAGGGCTGCTGTAACAAATTTATACAAACTGGTAACTTAAAATAACATTTTTTTTCTCCCTCTCTCAGTTCTGGAGGGCAGAAACCTGAAATCCCAGTGTTCATCATTTCATCCAGGGGATCTGGGGGAGAGTCTGTTTCTTGACTCTTTAGCTTCTGACTGTTGATATTTCTTGGCTTGTGTCTGCAGTGCTCCAGTCCTGCCTTGCCTTCACATGGCCTTCTCCTCTGTATCTTTCCTTCTCTGTATGTCTTTTTCTCTTCTCATAAGCACGCTGTCATTGGATTTAGGACCCACCTCAATAATTCAAGAAGATCTTGTTTCAAGAGCTTGAAAATAATTACTTCTGCAGAGACCCTTTTCCTAAATGTGATCATATTCACTGACTCCATGTAGACATATCTTTTGAAAGCCACCTTTCCACCCACAATAGACATTTTCCCAACCTCATCACATAGACAGATGGTTCCTTGAGGGTAGTGAATGACCTGTGCTTTCTGGAATGTTTACCAGTATCTCTAGCCTCTTCCCACTATATGCCTGTGATGTCTTCCCTACCCATACCAGCTATAATACCAAAATGTCACATATCCCTCAGGGCTGACCCACCACTCCTCTACCCCTTTTGACAACAATTGACATAGGAGAAAAGTTACTAGAGTTTACCATATGAGCATTTTCAACTTTACTGTATATTGTTCATGGTCGTCCAAAGTCACTATCTTGTTAAGCTCTTATATGATAAGCCCCATAGCTCCACATCATTCCATCACTGTTGGACTGTAATGTTCTGTGTCAGTTTGAGGCTCTCTCTTCATTGTTATGATTTATATCTTCCTACCGGCATGGTTGAGCACTTTTCATTATTGTCTGTCTGGGTTCCTTGCTGTATGAATTTCTTCTTTATACTTTTCATCTACCTTTTCATTTGTGTTTTCTTTGGAGTTATCTTTTCCTTTTTTGAGTTATGGTTCTTTATGATATTCTGGAAAGGATGCATTTTTTTTTACTTATGGCCAATACTAATGACTTCTCCTCATCTATAACTTGTCTTGCATTTTATTTATGACATCACTTGTGTGGCTAACTTCTGAATTATAACACTGTCAATTTATCAATTCTTTTTAATGGTGTATACTCTGGGTCTTTTAAGGCCTCTGTTAGATGTAAGGAGGAAGTCATCCCACTTGAACAGAAGACTATAAAGACTAATCACATCTAAAAAAAATTGAGTGTTGTAGGGGAGGCACCGTAGCATATTAGAGATGTAGAGAACTTGATTGTGAGATGGAGTCCCTGCCTGCTCCACCAGCAACGTGTGCTTTCAAGAAATAACTTACCACTTTGTTTTTCTCAAAGGGAAGAGGATTTGGGTCTCTGTGAGGTCCTGGTCCATTTAAAAAGTTTTCATAAACACATGAGTTTTCTAAGGGATACAACTTACATTTCAAAAATCACCTTAAAGAACTTTTAGATTATTGGTTAAGATTACTCCATCTTTAACAATGAAAAAAAAATACAAAAAGGAAGCATAATGAAGAGTGTGCAAAGAAATAAGAAAATGTCTGCCTAAAGCACATACTTTCTCTTTTAAATGCTTAGGAAAAGACTCAGAGTAAAACCAGGTGATGTATTTTTCATTATCAATGTATATAAAATATTATACATGCTTTTTAGTATAATGACATAAATTGAATTACTTTCCCCATAATTAATTCTTATAATTGCCGTTGGTGCCTAGCCTAATGACAGCTTTTTGGAGCTTTCCTATACAGTGCTGTATTCTCCCTCTGCGGGGACACTTCATGAAACTTACTTCAATGTAATTGATGCTGTGATTTTCTTTCGAGCTGGATCTTGCTGTGCATGACATTGTCTTCAGTCAATGTAGGGATTTGCCAGATTCCCCACAATTATCATTCCATCACAGCTGCAAATGAATTTGTAGTTGACTTCATAGTTAAAATCTTTCTTGTTTGGCAGATTCAGTTTTGCTTGACATTATCAGTTACTCTTCCTAAAAGTTTTCAATATAAAACCAAAATAATAACAATGGCAGTAGCAGCAGTATAATAACATTTTTATTCATTTTAGTCATAACATACTTATTATAAGATTATTTCACGTCAATAATATAACTATTAAATTTCAATTGCCATTGAGTCACAGGATTTTAACTGCTACACATTTATGCACTGGTTAAAGTAGAGAGTTCTCATTTGTGCCACTCTGGGTGTAAGCAGAGACTCTCAACTTCTGATCAGTAAGCAGTGACATATGCCAATTTCCCTCTAGTTAGTTTGGGAGTTCAGCTTCACATTATGTTAAATGGGGGTGACACTTCTGGCCTACAGTGTAACAGATGACCTTTCTGGAGATCATAGCACCTAATAGATCATTTAACAGGAGCAGCTCTGACACAAGACCAAACTCCTTAAACATTAGAAAAACATCATGCAAGTCAATGCCATGTTGAAATATGCTGTCATTTTCAATAAGTGTCCACAAGTGACATTGGCAGCTTTGAGAGTTGCTGCCAATGAGGCTGAGGACAGAGTCAAGCTATGTAGGAATGTAGAGTAGTCCAAGTGTGTCTCAACCTTATAATACCATCACTAGACTGTGTTACAGCATCTGAAGATTCTGACTAGCAAAATGAAATAACTTACAGATACTTGAAACAAAAACACTTTCAGTGAAACTTGGTTGAGGAACAAGAATGAGGCCACTAGTTGATCTTTGCTGATAGACCTCTTACTCCTTGATTCACACACTTGCTCATCTACCTAACAATTAGATATTGAGGACCAGTATTATTCCAGGATCTGGTTTGGGGGCACTGGCAATTCAGTGGTGAGAAGAGACATTGTCCCCTCTTTCCCAGAACAATACTCAAATGGAGAGGAGCACTATTCAGTAATGTCACAAAGGAATTTAAAATCACAACTATACTGAATACTGCAAAAGACACATGGTACTTTAAGGCTTCAGTAAGGAAGATCAGAGAGGGCTTCCCTGAGGAGAGGGTTGTTAGCTGAGTGTGAATAGAAGGTAAATGTAAAAGAGAAGTGAAAGAAACATTCCAGGAAGAAAACAGCAGTATGGAGGTCATGTGAAGAAAGGAAGATAGGTGACTTCCCAGGCTGGGAGAAGGGTAAAGGATTTAGTCCCACAAGACTGTTCCCCACCTCAGATGCAAATCACAAGCCCGGATGGAATTTGTGCTTTTAACACACCAACTATAAAGTCTGGACTTCTATGCATTTTCCAGGAACGCTATTCTCCAGGTATCTCTGTGTGTTCAGCTACCAGAAACCCAGTCAGAGTCCAGTCCTTTTGGAATATTATGAAAGTTTTATTCAGTAGATATGATTATGTCATTGGTCAATGGTGATCAACTCAAGCTTCAGAACTTTTGTCCTCTCTAGAAATGGGAAGGCAGGAATGAAAGTACCAACCCATTAATCACAAGGTGGGTTTTTCTGGCAACAGCCCACATTGAGAGATTGTCCAGGAACCCCTAGGCAGCTCATTAGCATGCAAAAAGATATCACTTTGCAGATTCCAAGAGTTTTAGGAGTTGTGAACCAGGAAACTAGGTCAAGACCAGAGATCCGTTTATCTAAGTTATATATACATATATATTTAACATATAGCATATATATATCACAAAAAGTAATATGCATATAAAATATGCATAATATATTTCTAATAAGATATATTTTATTGTAAGATTATTCTGGATTATCTGTGGGTACCCAATATATTCACAAGAGTCCTTATATGTGGAAGAGGGAGGCTAAAGAGTGAAATTTTATTGAGAAAGATTTGATCACTATTTCTGGCTTTTAAAATGGAAGAGAACCTCTAACCAAGGAATTCAGCAGCTTTTGAAGTTGGAAAATACAAGAAAACAGATTTTCCCCTAGAGTCTCCCAAAAGGAACAAAGTCTATGGAAACCTTGATGTTAGCCCAGTGAGACCCATTTTGGAACTTTGATCTACAGGAATGGAAGATAATAAATGCATGTCATTCTAAGCTACTAAGTTTGTGGTAATTTGTAATAGCAGCAACAGGAAACTAATGCAGTCACCTTAAAAGAAATTAAGAGAGAGGGAACTCGAAGGAGTGAGAGAGACTCCAACATGTATCTGTCATTTAAAAAGGAGAAACATGCCAATGAGACAGAAGAGGAAGAAGAAAACCAGGAGAATATAGAGCCCTGGAAGCAGAGAGTGGAAAATTGTTCAGAAAGATGTCACATGTGATGGAAATTGTTCCCTGAATTGGGTGATAGGCGCTCTACTGGTGACCTCAGTGGAAATTTTGTTGGCATGTGGGCTGCAGAATCCATACTGGACTGAGAGGTGACCTGAGTGGAGGTGAAGAGGCAATTCTAGAGAGTATGGATCACTCTTTGGGGAAGTTTGCTCATGCAGCAGAAGGAAAAATTATAAACATAATTAAGTAGGAACTATGTTTCTGAAGGGACCTTGGCACTAATGACAGTTTGGATCAGATAGTTCTTTGTTATGAAGACTGTGTTGTACATGGTAGTATATTTAGTAGCATGCCTAGTTTCTACCCACTAGATGCTAGCAGTAATTTCCCTCTTTAGTGTGACAGTCAGAATGTCTCTAGACATTATCAAATATTCCTTGAGGAGAACAACTGGTTGGGAGCATCTGTTTCAGAGAGAAAACAGAATTCCCTGAAATTGACTGTGTTCAAGCATATCAAACATTTTTCTTTCTAAAGTTTAAAAGGCCACCAAACGAGTAGGGCATTATTTGATTGGCTCTTTAAACCTCATGTCTGTATGAGTACATTCTTTGGGCACCTACTCTGAATGGAGGCAAAGTGATTTTGTATAAATTGCATTGTGCATGCTCTGATATAAGAATCTGAAAAGGTGAGCCTGTGATGGACTCCAAGGTATATTCAAAACCTGTTCTAATTCTACCTATGCTATTTAATCCAGAGCAGACAGAACAATAATTGAACTGCATGTTCCAAGAAATGGTCCCTTGCCCCAGTATCATCTGCCTATAACAATTCTAATAGCATTAGCTGAAATCCCAAAGCAGGTGCCCATCAAATCATGTTGAAATAGTTCACATGGTGGAAAAAAAATATGACAGATTGACTGCATTCTACCATGGTTGATGTGGCATTTCAGAAATTTAACGAGAATGCAGTCCAGACCTCGTTAAAAGCTCTGAGCTTTGAAGAAAGAATTGCTTTTTTTTTTTTTATTTTTTGGAGGGGGTATTGGGTGCATGTTCTGAATCTCAGAGGTATGAAGATTATATCTCTTACCACCATTCTCAGGTTTTTCTTTGTGAATTGGCATTTTAGGTGTGCCTAAAAGATGCTGAGTTATGTGGAATCTGATTTATTTTATTGCTTTAATAATGCTCTGTGTAGTATGGGAGAAAGATATGGAGAAGGTCTTGTAAAGTAAATGAAAAGCAAATTTTCACAGTTGATTACACATGTAAAAGTGAGAATAATTCAATGATGAGATATATGCTTTATTAGAGGTCAATGTACTCATTGTACTTATTAAATTTTGTTTGCATTTTAATAAGAGTGCTTTCCTCCCAACCCAGTTTTTCCATTTCTGATGCTGATTTAAAGTTATAGCTGAGATCTGGTATCACCCCACTCTGGACACTAGGACTAGATTCAACATTATAGATTTTAAGCTATGCCTGGCAAAGAAAGTTGAACTATAAAGGACAGTTGCTTCAAACTTTTAATTATATTAGAAAAGCATAACTATTTTATTATAGAAACCACTATAGATGGGGATTAAATAAAAGTCTGCCTTGGTAAATGCTCTTCCCAGAGACAAAAAACTGATATCTGCTTGGGGCTTATCCTTGTAAAATTTATTTAATTCATTTGCACGGGTAGATATCCCTGACAGAGGAGAGTTCAAATTAACTATTTTTTTAAACTTTTTGATAGTGCAAAGGTGATATGCACTCAGTAGAAACCATACTTTGAATTTTGAACTTTGATCTTTTTGGGCAATGTGCAGTGTGTTCTTTTCTTGTGATGCTGAGCAGGGGCAGCAAGCTGTGGCTCCAAGTCAGCCCCAGGATCATGAGAGTCAACAATGAATATTCTGCAGTGTACTCTTGCCAGGATATGGTGGTCTGTAGGTTAGGTGTGTTAAATGCATTTTTAAAAATTATTATTATTATTATTATTTTTAGCTTTTAATGTTTTACAGACTGCATTTTGATTCATTGTACACAAATGGGGTACATCATTTCATTTCTATAGTTGTACACAATGTAGATTCATACCATTTGTGTAATCATACATGTACATAGGGTAATGATGTCTGTTTGATTCCACGATTTTTCATACTCCCCTGCCTCTCATTTCCTTCTACATATTCTAAAGTTCCCCCATTCTTCTCTCATTCCACACCCCCTGACCCCCATTATATATCATTCTCCACTTACCAGGAAAAACATTCCACCTTTGGTTTTTTGGGCTTGGCTTATTTAACTTAGCATGATATTCTCCAATTCCATCCATTTATTTGCGAATGCCATTATATTATTCTTCTTTATGGCTGAAATACTATTCCATTGTGTATGTATACCAGAGTTTCTTTATCCATTCATCTGTTGAAGGGCATCTAGGTTGGTTCCACAATCTAGCTATTGTGAACTGAGCTGCTATAAACATTGATGTGGCTGTGTTACTGTAGTTTGATGACTTTAGGTTCTTTGGGTATAAACCGAGGAGTAGGATAACTGGGTCAAAAGGTGGGTCCATTCCTAGATTTCTGAGGATTCTCCATACTGATTTCCAGAGTGGCTGCACCAATTTGCAACTCCACCAGCAATGTAAAAGTTTGCCTTTTCCCCCACATCCATACCAACATCCATTATTGTTTGTGTTCTTGATAATAGCCATTCTAATTGGAGTAAGATGGAATCTTAGAGTTGTTTTAATTTGCATTTCTCTAATTACTAGAGATGTTGAACACTTTTTCATATATTTATTAATTGCCTGTGTGTCTTCTTCTGTAAAGTGTCTGTCCAGTTCCTTGGCCCATTTATTGATTGGGTTCTTTGTATTTTTGGTGTAAAGTTTTGTAAGTTCTTTATAACTTTTGGAGATAAGTACTCTATCTGAAGTGCATGTGGAAGATTTTCTCCCACTGTGTAGGCTCTCTCTTCACATTCTTGATTGTATCCTCTGCTGAGTAAAAACTTTCTAGTTTGAGTCCATCACATTTATTGATTCTTGCTTTGATTTCTTGTGCTTTGGGAGTCTTGTTGAGGAAGTCTGATCCTAAGCCAACATGATGAAGATTTGGGCCTACTTTGTCTTCTATTTGGTGCAGGGTCTTGGGTCTAATTCCTATGTCTTTGATCCATTTTGAGGTGAGTTTTGTGCAGGGTGAGAGACAGAGGTTTAATTTCATTTTACTGCATATGGATTTCCAGTTTTGCCAGCACCATTTGTTGAACAGGCTATCTTTTCTCCATTGTTATGTTTTTAGCTCCTTTGTCTAGTATGAGGTGACTGTATTTATGTGGTTTTGTCTCTGTGTCTTCTATTCTATGCCATTGTTCTGCCTGTCTATTTTGGTGCCAATACCATGCTGTTTTTGTTACTATTGCTCTGTACTATAGTTTAATGTCTGGTATTGTGATACCTCCTGTTTCACATTTTCTATTCAGTATTGTTTTGGCTATTCGAGGTCTCTTGTTCTTCCAGATGAAGTTCATGATTGCTTTCTCTATTTCTATGAGGAATGTCATTGGGATTTAATTGGAATTGCATTGAATCTGTATAGCATCTTTGGTAGAATTGCCATTTTGACAATGTTAATTCTGTCTATCCAAGAACATGGGAGATCTTTCCATCTTCGAAGTTTTTCTTCAATTTCTTTCTTTAATGTTCTGTAGTTTTCATTGTAGAGGTCTTTCACCTCTTTTGTTAGATTAATTTCCAAGTATATATATTTTTTGAGGATACTGTGAATGGAGTGGTTTCCCTAATTTCTCTTTCAGAGGATTCATCACTTATGAATAAAAATGCATTAGATTTACACATATTGATTTTATATCCTGCTACTTTGCTGAATTCATTTATTAGTTCTAGAAGTTGTGTAGTGGAGTTTTTTGGATCTTCTAAATATAGGATCATGTCATCAGCAAATAGTGACAGCTTTAGTTCTTCTTTTCCTATTTGTATCCCTTTAATTTCTTTGGTCTGCCTAATTACTCTGGCAAGTGTTTCAAAGTTGATGTTGAATAGAAGTGGTGAAAGAGGGCATCCCTGTCTTGTTCCAGTTTTTAGAGGGAATGCTTTCAGTTTTTCTCCATTAAGAACAATGTGGGCCATGGGCTTAGCATAGGTAGCCTTGACAATGTTGAGGTATGTTATTACTATTCCTATTTTTTCCAGTGTTTTAAGCATGAAGGGGTGCTGTATTTTATCAAATGCTTTCTCAGCATCTAATGAAATAATCATGTGATTCTTAACTTTAAGTCTATTGATGTGATGAATTACATTTTTTGATTTCAAGATGTTGAACCAACCTTGCATACCTGGGATAAACCCCACTTGATCATGGTGCACTATCTTTTTAATATATTTTTGTATGTGATTTGCCAGTATTTTGTTAAGGATTTTTGCATCTATGTTCATCAGGGATATTGGTCTAAAGTTTTCCTTCCTTGATGTGTCTTTGTCTGGTTTTATTATCAGAGTGATACTAGTCCCCATAGAATGAATTTGGAAGGGTTTGCCTCCTTTTCTCTTTCCTGAAATACTTTGAGGAATATTGGTATCAGTTCTTCTTTAAACATCTTGTAGTATTTGACTGAGAATCCATCTGGTCCTGGGCTTTTCTTGGTTGGTAGGCTTTTGATGGCTTCTTTTATTTTGGTGCTTGAAATTGATCTGTTCAGATTGTGTACATCTTCCTGATGCAGTTTGGGAGGATCATATGTCTCTAAAAATTTGTCGATGTCTTCAATATTTTCTTTTTTGTTGGAGTATAGATTTTAAAAGTAGCTTCTAATTATGTTATGTATTTCAATGGTGTCTGTTGTGATCTTTCCTTTTTCATCACGAATTCTAGTAATTTGAGTTTTCTCTCTCCTTCTCTTTGTTAGTTTGATTAGGGGGTTATCAATTTTGTTTACTTTTTCAAAGAACCAACTTATTGTTTTGTCAGTTTTTGAATTGTTTCTCTTGTTTCAATTTCATTGATTTCAGCTCTGATTTTAATTATTTCTTGTCTTCTACTATTTTAGGTGTTGATCTGTTCTTCTTTTTCTAGGGCTTTGAGATGTAATGTTAGGTCATTTAGTTGTTGATTTTTTATTTTTTAATGTATGAGCTCAATGCAATAAACTTTACTCTTAGTACTGCTTTCATAGTGTCCCAGAGATTTTGATATATTGTGTCATTGTTCTCATTTACCTCTAAGAATTTTTTTATTTCTTCCCTGATGTCTTCTGTTATCATTGCATCATTCAACAGCATATTATTTAGTCTCCAGGTGTATGAGTAGTGTTTGTTTGTTATTTTATCATTCATTTCTAATTCCATTATGGTCTGATTGGATTCAGGGTAGGATCTCTATTTTTTGTATTTAGTAATGGCTTTTTTGTGGCATAGCCTATGGTCTATTTTGGAGAAGGATACATGAGCTGCTGAGAAGAAAGTATATTCGCTTGATGATGGATGAAATATTCTGTAAATATCCATTAAGTCTATATCATTGATTGTATTATTTAGTTCTATAGTTTTTTTGTCCAGTTTTTGTTTCCAGGATCCATCCAGTGGTGAGAGTGGTGTGTTAAAGTCCCCTACTATTAATGTGTTTTGGTCTATTTGATTCTTAAAATTGAGAAGAGTTTGTTTGATATACATAGATGCTCCATTGTTTGGGGCATAAATTTAAAATTGTTATATCTTGCTGTTTTATGCTTCCCTTAAGCAGTATGAAATGTCCTTCTTTATCCCTTCTGATTAACTTAGGTTTGAAGTCCACTTTATCTGATATGAGGATGGAGACCCCTGTTTTTTTACTGGGTCCATTTTGCATGGTATGTTTTTCCTCATCCTTTCACCTTTAGTCTGTGGATATCTTTTTCTATGAGATGAGTCTCTTGAAGGCAGCATATTGTTGGTCTTTCTTTTTAGTCAGTTTGCCAATATATATCTTTTGATTATTGAATTTAGGCCATTCACATTCAGGGTTTTTATTGAGATATGATTTGTATTCCTGGTCATTTTGGCTTATTTTTGGTTTTTTACTTGTCCTTTGATTGGCTTTTCCTTTAGGGTAGTTCCTCCCTTTGCTGACTTGTATTGTTGCTTTTCACTTCCTCCTCATGAAATATTTTGCTGAGAATGTTCTGTAGGGCAGGCTTTCTGTTTGTGAATTCTTTTAACTTTTGTTCATCATGGCAAGATTTTACTTCATTGTCAAATCTGAAAGTTAGTTTTGCTAGGTATAGGATTCTTTGTTGGCATCCAAAGAGCTTGAAATATATTGTTCCAGGGCCTTCTTGCTTTTAGAGTCTGGGCTGAGAAATCAGCTGATATCCATATTGGTTTCCACTTATATGTAATCTGATGCTTTTCTCTCACAGCCTTTAAAATCTTATCTTTATTTTGTATGTGAGGTATTTTCATTATAATGTGTCTTGGTGTGAATCTGTTGTAGTTTTGTGCACCTGGTGTTCTGTAAGCCTCTCGTATTTGATTTTCTATTTCATTTTTCAGGTTTGGGAAATTTTCTGATATCATATCATTGAACAGGTTGTTCATGCCTTTGGTTTGTATCTCTGTGCCTTCCTCAATCCCAATAATTCTTAAATTCGGTCTTTTCATGATATCCCATAATACTTGGAGGTTCTATTCATGACTTCTTAAAATTTTCTCAGTTTGTTCAACTTTATTTTCAAGATTAAATATTTTGTCTTCATTGTCTGGATTCTGTCTTCCACAAGGCCTATTTTGTTGGTGATGCTTTCTATTGAGATTTTAATTTGATTTATCATTTCTTTCATTTCAAGTATTTCTGTTTTTTTTTTTTTCAGAATCTCTATCTCTTTATTGAAGTGTTCTTTTGCTTCTTGCATTTGCTCTTTTAACTGTCTACTGGAATGATCATGCATTGCCTGCATTTGCTCTCTTTTCTCGTCATTTTAATTATGAAGATTCTAAACTCTTTTTCTGTCATTTCTACTGCCATGCTGTCATTGGATTCTGCTATCACAATAGCATCTTGGTTTGTTAGGGACACCTTCTTCCCCTGTTTTTTCATATTGTTTCTCTATATTCCCCTCTATCAGTGAAGATCAGAGATACTGAAGTTATCCCCACAGGCTTATTATGACCCTGCAGTTTTCCACTACCTCTCCTTTGAAGGGGAGTTCAATACCAATAACACCCAATACAGAGAAAATGTAGCCTGGAACCAGACAGCCCCTATAAAGACTTTAACATTTTAAAAATAAATGGGACCAGTTCAATTACCATTTACAGCATTTCTAGTTGTGAACAAGAGGATGGGGAAGGGTGTAGGATGTAAGTGAGTAAATAGAGGTACCTGTCAAAGGGTCTCCAGTCTCCTGTAGGTTTCTCAGAAGGGAGCTGCCCTTCCAATGATGATGGCCATGTCCTCAGGAATAATTCAAAATGCCTACACCAGCCTTCAAAGAAGCTGGGGAGTCCCAGGGAGGGTGTGCTAAGTAAGCACAGAGTCAGGCACAGCATCCCTCAGCAGTAGGGGGGGCAGGCGAGCAGGCTCAGCGATGGTGTCTGACCTCGGTGTGAGGGTCAGGTGGGCTCAGTGATGGCATCTGACCTCAGTGGCTGCATTTTTGATTTATAGAATTTTTAATTTATAATGGGATTATCCGAGCATAGCTACATTGTAAGTTAAGGAGCATCTATATATGGAACACATCAAACAGTTTGTTGAATTCAGTGTGTGTGGTTTCTTACAAATACAGGGCTGAATTACTTTCTTATTTCATAGGGTATACTGCACGTCCTCCGTGAATATGTTGCCATGTTAGCTCATGTAGTTCTACTTCATTCCGTATTCCATCATAGTGTTGATATATCTTATTTTGCTATTTCCCCATCTGGGGCATTTTGGTTGTTGTAAATGTTGCACATTGCCCATAGTTTTGCCCTGGGCACCCTTACATGTGCTTCTTGCACAAGCATTTCTTTGGGATTGATATCCTCCAGGAAAATTGTTGGATCAGAGAATTGATGCTTTAAAAAAAGTAACTGTTTTAGTAGATGATTTCAAAAGGGTAATGACTTTTATATAATGCTTTGTAATTATAAATGGCAGAAATGAAAACTGGGTGTGGTTGCCTGCGCCTGTGGTTCCTGCTATTCAGGAGACTTACTGCTTGAGCTTAGGAGTGTGAAGCCAGTCTGGACAACACAGTGAGACTTTGTATCTTAAAACAAATTATAGACATGTTAAATATAAATAGAGAAACTCAATTATGCTATGTGAGTTAATTCTGAGGTTTGGCAAGTGTCTTAACTTTTTTTTCAGTAGACTTTTTTTTAAATAGCATTCTCAGTTTCATAGCAAAATTGAAGGGGAAGTTAGAGATGTCTCTGTACTCACCCATTCACAGCCTCCTCCATTATCAACATCCTCCACCAGATTAAATTTGTTACAGTTAATGAACCTACACTGATGTATCACTATCACCCAAAGCTCATAGTTGGCATGAAGATTCACTCTTGGTGCTGTGAATTTGAAGGGTTTGGACAAATACATCATGTATTCATGTGTTAGTCGACTTTTCATCACTGTGTTAGTCGACTTTTCATCACTGTGACAGAATGCCTGAGAAAAACAAATTAAAGAAAGAAAGATTTATTTTGGCTCATGGTTCTTGTTTGTGGTTGGCTGACTCCTTTGCTTCTGGGCCAGTGGTGAGATAGGACATCTTGGTGGAAGGGCATGGTGGAGCAAAGCTGCTTACCTCATGGCAGCTGAGAAGCAGAGAGTGAAAATGAGGAAGGTATCAGAGATATGATACATCCTTTAAGGGTACACCCCCAGAGACCCACTTCCTATCAGGCCCCACCTCAAGTTTTCACCCCTTCCAATAATGTCATCAGCTAAGACTCCATCTATAGATTAACACTATTGAAGTCAGAGCCCTCATGATCCAATCACTTCCCCACAGTGCCACCTCTGAACACTGATGGCTTGGGGAGTAAATCTTCAACACTTGAGCTTTGGGGGGACATCCCTGATCCAAACAATTATAGCAACACAGAGTATTTTCACTACTCTGTGGTGCACCCATTTTTCCCTTCCTCCTCTCAATGACTAGCAACCACTGATCTTTTATTGTCTCCAGTTGCATGTTTTCTGGGATGTCATCTAGTTGAAATCCTACAGCATGCAACCTTTCAGATCAGCTTCTTTCACTTGGTAAATTGTATGTAAGACTCCTTCATGCCTTTCCATGGCTTGCTTCATATGTCATTTCTTTTTAGGGTTGAAAGAAAGGGCATTATCCAGATGTGCCATATTTGACCATTCACCCAGTGAAACCTAACTTTGTTGCTTCCAAGTTTGGGCAGTTATGAACAAGGCCACTGAAAACACCTGCGTTTGGGTTTTGGTGTGGATGTATGTATTCAACTCATTGAGGCAGATATGAAAGTCTATGATTACTAAATTGTGCAGTAAGAGTACGGTTAGTTTTGCAAGAAACTGCCAAACTGCTGTCCAAAGTGGGCTGTACCATTTGTAGCACGTCATCAACACATGGGAGTTTCTGCCTCCCACAATCCTGTCTGCCTTTGCTGTTGTCAGTGTGGTGTGTGTGAACCATCCTACCAAGTGTGCTGTGTCACCTTGTTTGAATTTACATTTCCCCTATGATGATTGCTTTTCAGCCTATTTTCATATTTCCTACTTTCCTTTGTATGTCTTCTTCAGTGAAGTGTCTATTCAGATCTTTTGTCCATTTTGAAATATATATATATATATATATAAAATATATATAAAATTTTATATAAATTTTAAATAAAATTTTAAATAAAATTTTAAATAAAAAAAATATATATAGTTAATAAAATTGTACCAAACCATTTTCAGCTTGCTGTTTTAATTTTATAAAGACATCTTTCAGTATCAAAATGCAAATAGAGCTTATTTATGTAGAAGCATTGGGATTAAATCCAGGGACTAACACATGATAGTCACTCCCTCTGTCACTTAGCTACACCCTCAGTCCTCAAATATATTCCTAAATAGTTGCATGATATATATCATTTCCTGAACGTGCAAACATTTATGCTTCAATAGAAACCTGTTGTTTTGGTTGTTTTCAAGTTTTTAAATGAAAGAATACAAGTAATACCCTTATGTAAACATATTAGTACTCTTTTATATCTAGGATAAATTTCAAGCAGGGGAATAGATCAAAGACTGCTAACTGCCATATTGTCTTCTAAAAATGTTTGTGCCAATGTACTGCCTGGTGTCAACTTTGACAAGAGAAGGCTTTTAAAGATATGATGTAGAAACTAGAAGCCATGAAGTCAAAGACAAATATACTTTACTAGGTAGGAAATGAAAATGTCTGTGAAGCAAAAACGCAAATAACTTGGAGAATTGAAGAGTTTTACCTACCTGTTGGGAGGGACAATCTTTATGACCTTTATAATTAGTAATTAATTTAACATCTTTATAACTAAAATAATTCTGTGGTTCATGAAGGAAGAAATCAGAATATCCTGCAAGATATAGTGGCACTCCCAACTACTCAGGAGGCTGAGGCAAGGGCATTGTAAATTATTGTTTCCTTATTACTGAATATTAAGAGTTATTTTTATACCAGGCATGGGTTTGCATGCCTATAATCCCAGTGGTTCAGAAGGCTGAGGCAGGAGGATTGTGAGTTCAAAGCCAACCTCAGCAACTTAGTGAGATCTTGTCTCTAAATAAAGTATGTATATTTAAAAAGGACTGGGGATGTTGTTAAGTGGTTAAACACCCCTGGCCTCAATCCCCAGCTTCTCCTACCCCACCAAGAAAACTTATTTGTATATTTAGATAGCAGTCATTTATATGTCTTTTGTGGTCAGTTTCTTCAAGAATGTGGCTTGTTTCTCAATTCTCTTGAGTGTTTAAAAATTTTAAAATACTTTCTTGTTCATTTGAAAGCATATCAGAGAATGAAGAAGAAATGTAATCTATAGCCTTTTAGAATATTAATATTGAATTTAGCAGAAATGTTATGAAGTATGGACTTGCCTAAGTCTTTGTCACTTTTCCTACAACAGCATGAAGTGGTTTTCCTTCAGTTACAAAATAATTGCAATGTGAAAACATATTTAGTTTGAGAATACTGAATCAGTGAGACCAGGGGTGATTTAATCCTTGGCAAAATGTGCTCAGTTTCTCATTTAAGAAAATAATTAAAACAAACTGTAGGTGTTCATGCTTATATCTGCTGGATTTAGAAGTTTCCCTATGGGAGAAAGTTATGCTTTAATGAAGAATTAGTTTAAGCTGGATGGATTAAGTTGATAAAATTCATCTCCATAGTAATTCAGCAAGGGAAAAAATTAAGATGTTGGCCACAGTTGCTATTAATTTGGTCTGAGCTGAAGGTCTGCAAGAATACCTTTGGGAAGGGTAACTTGCATTCTAGTTGGTGACTTAGCTGAACTTGCACATAGTGGGTCCTTTACTTAGTCAATGCTTTTGCCTAGAGTTACTTGTTAGTGTAGAGGGCCTGGTCTCCTGATTCCCTTCAAATATTGACATCATATTTTCTTCCTCAAGTTAGATTTGCTGCCTCCTATGTTCTAAGAACTGATCCAGGCATTGAGGATTACACAATGTTGTACAACATGATACCTGGCCTTAAGAAGTTTTACAGATAATGATTAAAATAGAAGGTGAATATATGGATCTTTCTAAGGTCTCAAATATGGTTTATATTCTTGTTGAGAGTTTTTGGTAGTGCTTAATGATTTTGTGAATTTGCTGTATAGATGTGAAGAAGGTTCAATTAATACCTGTAAAAGAGTAACCAAATCCTGATTTAAATAAATAAAGTTTGCTAAAGTCATACATGACAAATATGACTAGGAAATAAAATCTTAGATGGAGTGACCAGAAAAATTACTGACTTGATCTTGATGGGGCTGTGCCTTAGAAAAATATCCATTGTAAGGTTGGTACTCCCAGAGTTGTGGAGAAGATGCAAGGAGCCCATCTGTGTGAAACTCTTAAAATACCACCTGGCATCTAAGAAACCTTCCCTACTTATTTAGAAAAGGAGAAAATCTAGTCAGGGCTTCAGAGTCTGCCTGATAGAGATAACTGCTCTGAATTTCACATTCGGAATCCTCTCTGTCTCTTTTGGTGACGTTTATTGAGAATGAAGTTTTCTGAAAGTGAGAACATAGTGGGTGGGCTGCTCTGGGCTTCTTCAGTAGCATCTCCTCCATTTTTCTACTGCTCTCAGCTGTGGAAATAAGTTGAGTAAGCATTTAAAAGTTTAAACCTAGCAGGGATTTCAGCATCAGAAAAAGTTGCAAGTTAAAGCAGAGCACAATTATCCCCTGGGCAGAGATGCTAATCTGTATGAGGAATTCTGTTTCAAGTCCGTGATGCTCTCTGGGCAGGCAGAAGTTGCAGTCCTAGGTGCAGCAGGGGTAGAGTCCTCTGCGTAGAAGGGATCCTCACCAAAGGAAGCCAGATCATTATCAAAACAAGAGAACAATTCCACTTCATGTTCCCATCCCTGCTTAAGAGAAAAACGATTTGGAGAGCAAGGTTGAAAACAATCATGATAAATATGACGTCTTTCAACAAACTGCCAGTCGAACCTTATAAAATTCATTGCTACAATAAAGATGTTGCATGCAGGTCAGCTTAGAGAACTAATTACAAAACAGAGCACAGGAAATTATAGAATCCTCAAACTGACAGGGGTTGAGATGAAGGTTACCCTAGAGTGTGTTGCATTTGACACAGGGTCAGCTACCCCTTTCAGAGTGAAAACAGGATGCCCCAAACTTCTGAAGCCTCAAAATTGAGAAGTCTCACAGTGACACAGCCCCCTCCATGTTTATACCAGCATGATTCACAATAGCTAAGCTATGGAACCAACTTACATGCCCAACAGATGAATGGATAAAGAAAGTGTGCTTTATATGCACAATGGCATATTACTGAGCCTTAAAGAATGATGCTATGACATTGTCCCATAAATGGATGGATCTGGAGACTAAGTGAAATAAGCCAATCCCCAGAAACCAAATGTGGAATGTTGTCTCTGACATGTGGCTTACTAACCCACAACAAGCGGGGAAGGGTAAGAAGAGAAGTTCAGTGGATTAGACAAAGTGGAATGAAGGCAAGGGAGAGTGGACAGGAATAGGAAAGATAGTGTAATGAATCTGACATAACTTTCCTATGTACATATATGAATACACCATAGTGAATCTCGACATTGTGTACAATTTCAAGACTGGGATCCTAATTAGAATAAGATATATTCCACATTTGTATAAGTATATCAAAATAGATTCTACTATCATGTATAACTAAAAGGAACAAAAATTTAAAAGTAATCGAGAAGCCTCAAAATGACTTCTTGCCCTCACATTTCCCATGGCAGACTGTGTGACCTGGACAAGCCTCTTCCCTTTAGGGACTTTAGTGTCTTCAGATTTGTCTCCATGTACATTTGCTGGCAGCAGAAATGTGAGCAATAATACATCTTATTTGCCCTCTAATTTTTATTTTTCATTTTGCTCAAATGACACCAGGCACATTGCCTTGTGAACTTTGATCTGCTACATGATTTTTAGACAATGGACCCTTCTTCAAACACCCAAGTTCATAGCCATCTCCCTCATCTCTGAACTCCAGTGTGTTTGTCAGATAATCTTTATTTGACAACTAATAATGTTCCAGTGTTGTTAGTTAGCTCCTTAAAATACAAACATTGTATGTGATTTAATTTTGCATCCTGAATGCTCAGCACAATATTTGCATGTAATTGGTACCCAGCACCATGCTAGAGCCTGAATGTTTGTGTCCTCCCCAAAGTCATCTGTCGAAACTCTAACCCTCAGTGTGGTGATGGTAGTGGGTGGGGGCCTTTGGTAGGTGGTTGGGTCATGAAGACAGAGCCCTTGTGAATGGGACCTTATGAAAGAGACTCCAGAGAGCTTCCTTGCCCTTCTGCCATGGGAAGATGCAGTGAGAAGAAGACTGACTTAGGAAGGAAGCCTTTGACAGACATCAAATCTCCTGGGGCCTTGACCTTGAACTTCCAGCTTCCAGAACTGTGAGAAGTACATTTCAGTTGTTGATAAGCTACCCAGTCTATGGTATTCTGCTACAGAAGCCTGAATGTGCTAAGACACACCATTACTACAAATATTGACAACAATCAATAGTAAAAATAGTATACGTGGTGATAGAGATCATTGATTTGGGGCTTACTACATGGTAGGAATTGAGCAAGGTGCTTTATGTACATCATCTTATTTAAATCACATGAGAAACAGAGGTTAAGTGCCTTGACCAAGATCGCAACTCCAGAAAGTGATAGGGCCAGGATTTAACATGTACTCCAGGTCTGCACAACTCCAAAGCCGTGATCTCACCACAATGTGCTTCCTTCCTCCAAAATTTCTTAAATAACAAATTGGAAATAATAATTCTACTTCCTGTTGGAAATCTTAAAGGCTATAGGGCATCAAGTTTATCAGGGTACTACAAAGGTACCACATGGTACTACAAAGGTATGTTAAGTTGGAGATGGTAGGACTAAAATGTATTCTAAAGGGATGTATTTAATGTGTAGTTTTCTAAAATTTATTTTGTGAGTGAAAAAAATAAAACCACACTAAGGAGAAGAAACGATTGGCTCATTTTAGAGATAATTCAAGCAAGACTGGATCCAGGTTTTAGTCATACTATTTCTTGTTTCATCTTTTCATCTCTTGTTTCTGCTTTTCCTGACTCCCTCCCCCCAAACAGGCTCTCTCCTTCTGGTACAAAAACATTCCTCCAAGAATTTTAGACTAAATGAGTTTATATGGTTCAGAATTTTAGAAGAGAAATACTTTACCTGATAATCTAGTAAAACTCCTTGGGGCAGAATTACCTGCCTTAACTTGAGGCATATGCCCCTCCCTGAGGCAATCCATGTGTTCGGAAAGAATAAAGCATTCTGATTGGCTAAGGCCATGTGGTATGACCTCACTGTGACACAGGAGGCTACAGAGAGTCTGAATGAACCTACTAAAGTTCTAGAGCTTCTTTCCAAGGAAAGAGGAGGGTTGATACTGCAAATGGAGGTATAATGCTGTGACTTCCTCTTAATAGCAACAGAAGTGGGTTGCTATCTTTTAATACACATTGTTGATTTCATACTTAACATAGATACTAGCTACACTTTTAAAAGGAAATATGAAATCACCAATCTGTATTAAAAGTCAGCAACCCACTTCTGTGTACCCTACTCAATTCTGACATCTGTGGAGAACTCTATTGAGAATATTCTATATACTGTGATGGCTTGGTCTGTGAAAGTGTTCCAGGAGATGTGTTCTGTGTTTTCTGAACATTAATACCATTTGGGAGACAGAGGTCGTGTCCAGTGCTGAATCCCCCGAGCCTCATTTCCACTGTCCTTGATCTACAGTAGGTGCTTAGGAAAAATATTTTTTCAAAGATTAATGTAGCAAAAAGTACACTATATAATTTCTTAAAGCTCATATATTGTAGAACCTTCCTTGAGTGTAATTGCATATAACCAAAACATATATTTTGGATGAAATTAAAACAAATAGTAATTAAAAGCAGTGGGGTTTGAATCCAGACAGTCCAAATTCATGGTTTGAGAACTTGAGAGACTCCACCATGTTGATTTTCAAGGGACCTCAAATTCAAAGTCTGTTACCTTCTGAATCTCATAATTTATATTTCCTTTCTAATGTCTCAGACTAATTCTGCTATTGAGAAGAAAATTAAAATCCACTACATCCTTACAGTGTTTTATATCTAGTTTTAGGGTGCTTTTCTATGTAGAACATGTTTTTTGAGCTCTTGTTAGCATAATTTTGTTGGCCCATTTTTCTGGGTTGAAATATTTTTGGGCCCTAAACGTAGAGTTTGAGTCCAAGGATATTTAAGATTTTTTTCTTTATGCCCCAGATGTCCTAAAAATATCATGGTTAAATTGCTTCTTAAAATATGGTTTTCTTCATGTCATATTCTTAATCAAGAACAAAGTCTTCAATTTGCTTTTAGGTCCTACGGAATTGGTCCTATCAAATTTCATCTCCCACTTGTTGGTCCAAGAGGCTGTGGTCCAGTGAGACAGTCATTTCAACTTCATCTCCCTGTTCACTGTTCATCTCTTTTGTGCTCTTAAGGTCTTACCTTGAATCTAGCCACCAGCCCATGGCTTTTCCATGATTCCTTGCTTTGACTGAAATCTATTTTACTCATGGAGATTTCCCATATCGTAATCTAGATAAATTTCCCTTATTTGAATTTTTATATCACCTATGGTTTGGGACCTGCATTTCTTAATTTGCTTTGAAGGACAGAAATGTGGATAAAAGCATTTAGTGTTCAAAGTGGTAAAGGAAATTGTACTTCTTGCTATAATTTTTATTTTTTGAGGGCAGAGAGCAAGTGTAATAAATGTTTTGGGCCTGAATTCCATCATTGAGCTTGTCCAATAGTAGGGATTCTACAAATATAAAATAACTTGATTGCTGAAAAGTTTAGCCTTTCTTTATGTAGTAGGCTTTACTTTCTTATGAGTTTGATATGTAACATTCCATTTTATTAGAGAACATTGGAAACATTCTTAAAAATAGTACCCATGTATGATTTTTCAAAATGCATAAATGCATTCTACTGTTATGAAAGCTAATTAGAACAAATACAAATTTTTAAAAAGCATCCATATATATCTTGCATGGGATTTGTATTTTTCATAGTCATTTAGTGCAGGGGTTGTCACTTAAATAAGAAACTCATGTTGCTCTAACTTGAACACTTAGACTTCAGCATGTGTAAGCATAGAGCAATCAATATTATTTTGACAGTTATAATATGGCACAACATCTTTGATTAATATTCCATCTCCAAAATTCACTCTGAAGCAGCTATTCTGATATTATATTTGGCTAAATATTTGGTGGTTCACTCTGACTTATTGGAGCAAGTGAATTCATTCTGTTTCTCCTTTTTCAAACTTGTTGAACTTGGGCATCATGGTTAAGGTAAGAAACTGAATAGGTTCCTCAACCTAGCTTTGTATAAACTACTGTCTGTACTCATAGCTCTAAACACATTTTATAGGAAGGATTTATAAGTCAAAATTGAAGTTCCTATGACAGAAATTCAATAACTTGAAGTAATACCCAGGTGTTTGACCACTTCCTGCAGATATACCAATGAGGCTAGAACTTTCAGAAGAGAGATTTTCTAACAGCCCCTGACCACAGCAGCCATTCCTCAAGCCTGTACCCTCTTAAACTGGAAGCAGAGTGCTTTTTGAAAAAGCTCATATATTGGAAGCTAGTTTTGTGAGAATCATGTTCCTCTGGATGTAGGCTATAGATCTAGTATATGGTGCCATATATTTCAGTTTGAATTTTCTGGTCCCTGATTCATAATTTGTGGGTTTTATTTACAGCTACCTGTCAGACTGGGTTTTAATACATTAGTTTCAAGAAATTCTAATTATGATAATCTGACATCATTTAATAATTGTAAGACAAATGAATTAGCTTTAATAAATTCATGAATGTTGTGAATTTAGATTATTATATGGCCTTAGGACTTCAGAAAGATACGTGTTTTTAAGTGTGAACAAGTGTGAACACTGAGGCATAGAGAACTTACCCATGGAGGGATTGTTTCCAGAACATGGAGACTATCTCTCTTCTAAGACTAGTTGGACAAGTTCTCCAGCTCTTTCTCTCTTCAGAGAAAGAATGTGAAGGTGCGATTGGATATACTGGACTGGTCATCTTAGAAAAATCTCCCTTTTGAAGCTGCTTAAATTCATACTTTCTATCCTTCTACTTGGGAAAACTCAACAGCTTTCTTCAGAGAAATTTCTCTTAGGAAGAGGTTCAAATGCGGAGATTTCAATTTTCATCCTAAAGATCAATTAAAAAATGGTGCACATAAGTCTTCATCTCTGGCATGCTTCAAGGAATCTGTTCTTCTGCTATGGGATCCTTTCCAGTTTGAATTTCTGGCCCCTCTTCAAATTCCCCATTTTACTTTTTAACTAAATATCTAAGCATTTTTAAACATATTAGTGACAATATAAACCATTAGTTGGCTGATTTCTAAGGCTTTGAGGCTTCATTCCCATCCAACAGCAAGGTTTGATGGTGATTTATGAAAAATTTCTAGGAGTGTGTTTATATTTTTTAAATAAATGCTTTTTCTTTTCATCTAGTAGTTTCAGAGGTACTATTTTCCTGTGACTTTTTGAGGAATTTGACCCTTGATTACCACACAGAGGAATGTCTGAGGAAAGCAATATGGTCTCTGTTTAGCATTGTCTCTGTTTAGCATTGAGCACCTCTTCTTTCCCTTTTGCAAAACATTTCCACACTCTGGGCAAGCCTGCTTCACTACAAGGGGAAGTATACCTGTTGAAAGTAGACTAACCTGTCTAGGAATTTTCTCAAGAATGGCCACACTTTTGGTTCCCAACAACTAAAAAAAAGAAAAAAAGTAAAATCAGAGCCCTGGACAGCAGCTGCACTCACATTGTGGTGCACGTTTTTCATTGAGTTTCTTATAGAAGGTGAGAAGGCATGGAACTGCACACTTAAAATTGTCAGTGATCATAGGGCAGGTCGTCCATGTGTTGCAGGGAACTACCCTGTGCATGGTAACAGCAGCATTTAAATAGCACTTTATAATCACACAGCATTGTCACTTACACTACCAGCTCTGTATGCAGGATGCTTCTGGGGAATGCCCACACTTCTTCTGACTTAGGAGGCCATCTTTTCTGGTGTAGCTCTTCCCTGCCTCTCCTGTACTTCTTTCATCTCTCTTTTCTTAGGACTCTGCCTTCCAGTCACTCCTCTTGTTTACTAAGTCATAAAGTAATTCCAAGATTTGAGTCTTTGAGTAACTGTTCTCCTTGCCAAAACCCCTGTGTGGCCAGCTCCTTTCAGGAAGCCTGACCTCATTCCTGCCAAATGAGGCATCCCCCTGCAAGTGTCCCTTAGCGTCCTGTAAGTCACCTAGCCTGGTACTTTCATCCTGGATTGCAGTCATCTGCTTGTCCCTCTTCCTCACTGGATTGAAATGCCTTGGGGACAGGAATTCTGTCCTACCCATTTCCATAGCCTAGGACGTGGCACACACCTATCATATATAACTATTTCTTGAATAAATTTGTTGGGTCAAGTGTGGCACCTTTTATTTTTGCTGTCTTAACAGACAAATGAATGAAAGCTTGAAAAGCATTGGAAAGTGCTGCCAAGGGAGACATAACTGGAAAGCAAGTGGTTGATTAAGAACATAAATGACAAAATGACAATACTATAACTACTAACAATGATGATTTTTAAAAATTTCCTTAAACCAAGAACTAGATACATTAATTCATTAAGCCCTCAGTTTACCTGTTTAATGTATGTTTTATTATCCATTTTATCAATGAGGAATTAAATTTCAGAGTTTTTAATTAACTTAGCCATTATCACACAACTTGATAAAAGAATCTGATCCCAGTACTTGTTCTGCAACCACTTTCCTTGCTGTGGCTTAGGGTTTTTGATTAAATGTACAGGTTATCTTCCACTGTGCTACAGCACACAGTATCCTATTTCTAAAAGAAGACCATAGGAAAGTCATGGGTTGTTTTCCTTTCAAGTTGTTGAATTTTGTTATGAATAAGTAGATTTTAATGAATCCAAATTAATTTTATCCAGAATATGGACTATAAATTACTTCTATGCCCTCTGATTATATCCTTTCTCACCCTGTATTCTAGACTCCAAATAACTTAGCTAAATATATAGGCATAGCATACAAGTCCCTAGAATGTGTAGGAGGAAGTTCCAAACTTTCATGCTAGCAGTAAGGAGGGTAATTGTATGCTTCTCCTTTATGCCTCTTGGTACATGTTACTATTCAATACAGAATGTTGATCTGGGTGGTCTGGAAATTGTTCTTGTGATGGATTTGAATTCTGAGGAGTCATGTACAGAGTTGATTGGAAGTGACAGGCCTGCCCCCTTTCCCCTTTATGCACCCAACAATCAGAGAATCCTGATCAGTGCTTTTGTAGGTTGAGAGAGTACAGCCTTTGCTCTTTCCTCACCAGATTAGGAGCTCCTTGCAGATCTGGAGAGAATCTAATTGATCCTCTCATCCAAAGCTTGGGGCCACAACAGGAGCTTAATATGTGGGTGCTGAACAAATGGGATAAAGTGGTATCAGCAGGACAGTCAGCCTGAGTGTGTGTGCTCCTACAGTATTTCCCCATTCCTCTTCAGTTACCTGGGGGTAGTCACTGTTCCCAGATGCTCTTCCTCCAGCTTAAAGTCCTGTGCCTCTTTCAAATGCTAGCACTTCCTTTTATGGCATCATAGAGGGCTTTCCAAGAAGAAAAGTACTGAAGAAACACGAGTATCTTACCTTTAAATTATAGAGAGGCATCATTCCTTGACAGTGTCCCAACTGCCTTATCAAATCATCAGATTAGCATGACAGCTGCTTATTGTTGGCATTACCAGGTGCCCTGCCTCATATGCAAGCTCTTTTTAAAAAAGAGCTTTAGTGATGTATAATTGACATGCAAACTGTACATATTTCAAGTATACTTTGATAAGTTTAGACATATGTTTAAACCCATGAAATGATCACTGCAATCAAGGTAGGGAGAAAACTGGTCATTCCCAACAGTTTCTTTGCTCCCCTTTAACATGTCTCCCTCTCAGCCCTCCCCAACCTCTCCCCTATCACCAGGCAATTGCTTCTTTGCAGTATCCCTATAAAGGATTTTCTTTCTTTTTCTTTTTCTTTTTTCATTCTTGTGTTTTGCAATGCTGTTGATCAAACTCAGGACTTCATGCATGCTAGGCAAGCATGCTACCACTGAGCTGTAGCCTCAAACTAATTTTGCACTTTCTTGAATTTTATATAAACAGAGTCAGAAATGATGTATACCACTTTATCTGGCTTCTATTGCTTGGTATAACTTATTCTGATATTCACCTATATCATATAGATGATCATATCAGAAGTTAATTCATTTTAATTGCCAAGTAATATTGTATAGATAGAACATGATATGTTTATTCATGCACTCATGGATAGATATTTAATTTGTTTTTAATTTTTGGCTATTATGAATAAAACAGTGGTGAACATATGAATATGTTTTTATTTCTTTTGGGTAAGTACTTAGGAATGGAATGACTGGATTATATATAGGTGTTCTGGGGTGAATTTTATCCCCCCTCAAATATATTAGAGTTCAAACCCACAGCCCCTCAGAATCTGATTCTTCTTTGAAAAGGGGTCTTTGCAGAGATAATAAAATTAAGATGAGGTCATCAGAATGGACTCTAATCCATTATGACTAGAATTCTTATAGGAAGGGGGAAATTTGGACACAGACATGTTCAGAGAAAGAATAGATGTGCAAAATAAAGGCAGAGATCTGGGCGATGCTTCCCCCTAGTCAAGGAATGCCAAAGAAACCAGGGGAGTGGTGTGGGTCAAACTCTTTCTCATAGCCCTCAGAGAGAACCAGCTGTCTTCCAGAGCTGAGACTACAGATTCTTGTTTAAGTTGCCCAGTCTCCGGAGCATTGTTGGAGTCTCCCAGCAAACCAGCACTGTAAGCGTATACTTCCTGTTTTAAGAACACACCTGACTGTTTCCCAAAGACTGGCCCATTTTGAATACCCAGTAGAACCTAAGAGTTTTAGTTTTTGCATAAGTTTTTTGTTGCTGGTACCAGGGATTGAACCCTGGGGCACTTAATCCCTGAACCACACCCCCAGCCCTTTTTATTTTTTATTTTGAGACATAGCCTTGTTAAGTTGCTTTGGGCCTCCCAGTTGTTGAAGCTGGCCTTGAACTTGCAATTCTCCTGCCTCAGCCTCCCAAATTGCTGGGATTACAGGCTTGCTCCTCTGTGCCCAGTCCAAGGATTTTAGTTTTACCCGAAGATCATCAGCACTTGGTGTGGTTAGTCTTTTTTAAGTTTAGCCATTCTTGTGAGTGTGTAGTAGTATTTCATGATGGCTTTAATTTCCACTGCTCTGATAATTAGTGATGCTGAGCATCTTTTCATGGGTTTATTTGCCATCTACATATCTCCTTTGATAAAGTAGACCTTCAAATCCTTTGCCCATGTTTTCATTGGGTCATTTTCTTTCTTTGTATTGCTCTTGATATTTATATTTTCAGATAAGTGATCTGAAAATTTTTTCCCAGTTTCTTACTTTTTCACTTTCACACCAGTGTATTTTGAAGAACAGAGTTTTCAAATTTTGTTTACATTCAACTTTTCAATTTTTTCTTTTGCCTTTAGTGTCATAATTAAACAATCTTTGGCTAGTCCAATGTCAGAAACATTTTCACTTTTACATTTTCTTCTGGATGTTTTCTAGAATCTCGAAATTTTATATTTAGGAATAGAATTCATTTTGAAGTAGTTTTTATATATGGTGTGAGGTTTTAATTGAATTGGGATTCTTTTCTTTGCCTATTGAGGTTAATTGTTAAAATGCCACATATTGAAGTAACCATTTTCTAATTGAACTATTTTAGGATTGTTATAAAAACAAATCAAGTGATTGTATATGTTTGGGTCAATTTGTGAGACTTACTGTTTGTATTCCATTGATTTATTGATCTATTTCCATGTCAATACCTCTTGATAATTTTAGCTCTGTGGCTCTCAAACGGGGGAGTTATTTTGATCCCCAGGGACATTTGGCAATGTCTAGAAACACTTTTGGATGTGACAGTTGGGAAAGAGAAACTACTGGTGTCCAATAGGTAGAGGTCAGGAAAGCTGTTAAATACCCAGTAATAAGCAAAGAATTACTTATTCCAAAAGGTCAATAGTGCTGAGGTTGAAGACCATCCATAGCTTTGTAATGCACTTGAAATCTGATAGCATAAGCCTTCCACCACTGTTCATGTTTTTCAAAGTTGTTCTGGATATTCAAAGTCCTTTGTATTTCCTTACAAATTTTAGAATCACTTTGTCAGAGATCCCCATCTCCCCCATCTCTTTATCAATTTAAGAAGAATTGGTATCTTATTGATATTGAGTACTCCCATCTATGAACACTATTATTTTTCAATTCATTTAGGTATTTAAGTCTTCTTAATTTCTTCTTGATTTCTCCCAGTATATTACAAATGTATAAGTGAAAATAATAAATATTAATATAAAATATTTAAATATATAAAAATATATTCAATATATTACATTGTCTATTTTATATTGCTATAAATTATACATAAGTTCCTACTGAACCCTATAAAAATAAAATTAGCTTCTGGAAAAATCAGCAACACTCAGGCAGCTGTAGCATTTGCTTGGTCTCATAGAGTAATTTGCTAGAGAATAAAGCAGAACTCGGAGTGTTGCTAGTTTTAAAAATTAATTTTTATCCCATTTTATTAAAATTGGCCTCTTCACAATCTTATGATTTTGATGGGAGTAGGAAGTGAGGGGTTGGGAGGAAGTGGACAGGGAGTGGGTATGGAGGAGGGCATGACAGATCATGGTGACAGCCAGGGATATACATCAGCTCACACTGAGTTCAGCAAACCCATTCAGCTTCACTTCATCAGGAATCTCTTACCCTTCACAGCCAGAAGCCAACTTAAATGTCAATGTTTTTAAAGCTTTGGCATCATCAACAATCTGCTGTAAGTTAGCAGCCTCTATAACTACATCAGGACTATCAACCAGGCCAGCAGAGAAGAGCTCCTGCAACATACCATTGACCATATCTCTTCTTGGAGAAAACTCAAATCACATATTATTAGGTCCCTTCCTGGAGTTTCTCAATCTTAAAACAAGGTGCACAGCACAAGAAGCATCTCTGTAGTCTTCACTCACATTGGGGTTGGCCCCAAGATTTGTGCACAGAGGGTGACTCTATTTGCTGGGGAATGCTGCTGATATTCACCAAGACCTCTGGATTTTCTTAGTTTTCATGACTTTTCTTGAGAAGTAGCTATTTTCCCCTTTTCACTTTTCTCATCCACCTTGTTGTCACTCCACTCCCAGTTCCTACCTTTAGTTTTATGGAAGTGTTCACTTGACAATGGAACTACTCTTACCTTCTTGACTCTTTGGTCTATGTCTGGCATCTGGTAAGGAGACTCTCAATCAGGTACTCTCTGTTGTTGGATTTCTGGAAGTGTTTTTATTTTGAAAGTTCTGCTGCTGTGGGCCTTTTGCAAGGATCTTTTTGAAGACACAGTGAAAGTAATTTTCTAAGGACTAGCTGTAATTTTTCATCATTTATCTTCTACTTGGGTTTCTAAAGTGAGTGCATCATTTTGCAAAGTCAGCATTAACACTTTCATGGAAGGTTATTTGTGATAATGTGCTGCTCTTGGTACTATTAAAATGGTGTAATTCCCAAACTCCACATGTCAGCCTTGAAGTTGTAGCCTCTTACTAGTTTCATGACTTCAGGTGCCATCCATCAACTCATGCCAAGATATTTTTTTACTTTATTAATTGTATCATCACCCCCTGTTGCTGAGAATGCACTTACCCCCAAATCTGCTATTTGTACAAACATCCTCACCCAGAAGAATATTACCAATTTCAAATCGCTGTGAATCTGACCATTTCTATGTAGATAGTCTAAGCCTTATAAAACCTCTTTAAGAATTACCACATCTTCCAGAACTCTGTTCTTGAGCTGTCTTTGGTTGACAATGGATCTGATGATGTCCAACATTGAGCCTTCACTTTGCAATTTCATGACCAGCCAAAGTTCATCTTTTACCACAAAAGAGGTATAATAGGTCACTACATTGGGATGGCTGCACTGACTCATGGTTTGAATTTCTTATAATGATTCATTCACACTGGTCTGTCATTTTTCCAACTTGATAACTTTATTGCTACACATTTTTGCCTGGGCTTGCATAGGGTAGCCTGAATCACAGTAGTAACTCTACTGTCCACAACTTTCTGCAGCTTATATGCACCACTGTAGATGGGCCAGCCAGGGCCAAGTCCTGGGACCAGCTGGGACTGAAGCAGGCACTGCTGTCATATTCACAGGAGCCTCTGACTTGCTGTCACCTGGGCCACCTCCTAGGGAAGCTGGATATGCATAGGAAAGTTGCTGGGCTCTAGTATGATGCTGCCACAGGAGAGCAGGACAGCAGAAACCTTTCACTTGAAACTTCCCTTGCCTCGCCACAGACACCTGTTGGCCAACACACCCTCCCTTCCTGAAACTGCCAAAGAATTATTGATAATTCTAATTGACACATGCAATAAAATTCTATAAGCCAAAGAGTAAGGAAACAGGTCATTCTCAGTTCAAAAAAGGAGAGCTATTAGGTTTCAATACAAAAGTTAAGATATTGGAAGTTTTCTTTATATAGGAAATTATCAATTCAAGAAAAATTAGCTATAAATGTTGAGGAGTGATGTTATTCCATGAGAAGGAAAAAAATCACCTTAGTTCTGTCCACTAATTAAAATGCACTGCTGATCCACATGCATTTCAATAAGATTTGTTTTACTACTTTTAAGGCAGCTTCATGAATAATCAAATATTTGCAGGAAACAGCTTGCATGAAAACAAAACAAAACAAAACCAGGCATGTAATAAATTCAATTTCAAAGATATTAAAAACATGCAATAAGAAACAGAAAAATAAGATTTTGAATCCATCCAATTTATTGACTCTTGATTTTACTTTTTGCACTTTAGGGATCTTGTTAAGTAAGTGGGGTCCTAAGCTGACATGGTGAAGATTTGGGCCTAGTTTCTTCTATTAGGTTCAGGATCTCTGTTCTAGTGCCTAAGTCTTTGATCCCTTTGAGTTGATTTTTCTGCAGGGTGAGAAATAGAGGTTTATTTTCCTTTTGCTACATATGAATTTCAAGGTTTCCCCATACCATTTGTTGAAGAGGTTATCTTTTCTCCAATGTATGTTTTTGGCACATTTGTCTAATAAGAAATAATCCTATATATCAAAAAATAATTACAACATGCACCTCAGATAAAGCATGAATCTCCAGTATATATAAAGAACTTAGAAAACTTAATACTCCCCCCCAAAAAATAACCCAGTCAATTAAATGGGCTAAGGAATGGAAAAGACACTTCACAAAAAAAGAAATATAATTGATTAACAAACATGAAAAAGTGTTCATCATCTTTAGCAATTAGGGAAATTCAAATCAAAACTATTCTGAGATTTCATCTCACTTCATTCAGAATGGTAATTATGAATAATGCAAGCAACAATAGTTGTTGTTGAGCATGTGGGAAAAATGGTACACTCATTCATTTCTGGTGGGGCAGCAAATTGGTGCAATCACTCTGGAAAGCAGTATGGATCTGGAAAGCAGAATGGAGATTCCTCAGAAAACTTGGAATGGAACCACCATTTGACCCAGTTTTTCCACTCCTTAGTTTATACCCAAAGGACTTAAAGTCAGTATACTACAGGAACACAGACACATACATGTTTATAGAAGCTCAATTCACAATAGCTAAACTATGATACCAACCTAAATGCCCTCCCACAGATAAACAGATAAAGAAAATGTGATAAATAAACAATGGAATATTATTCAGCCTTAAATAAGAATGAAATCATGGCAGTTTCAGGTGAGTGGATGGAACTGGAGAATATCATGCTAAGCTAAATAAGCCAATCCCAAACAAACAAAGATTGAATGTTTTCTCTGATATACAGATGATTCATAATGGGGGTGGTAGGGAATAATGGAGGAACTTTGGTGCAGAGAGGAATGAGTGGAGAGGACGGATGTGGGGAACAGAAGGACAGTGGAATGAGATAGATATTATTACCCTGTACACACGTATGATTACACTATGGATGTGAATCCGCAACATGTACAGTCAGAGGATGGAGTGGTTGTGCTCCATTTGGATACAATGTGTCAAAATGCATTCTACTGTCATGTATAACTAATTAAAATAAGTAAAAAATTTTCAAGAAACAAAATAAAAAATTATGGGGAATTAAAAAAACCTTAAACTCTAAGTGTAATATCGTTTTACATAATAAAAAATATACTCTTTATAGCATTATTGAGTTTTTCTATAATTTCAAGTTACATGCTACCAAAAAACCAAAAAAGGAACACAAAAATAAAAATATATTAATATCCCAAGACATGTTTTAATCATGCAAAAACATGATACTTTGTAATAGTAATTTCAGAGAAAAAACCTAGTACCCAAAAAGGAAAACTTAAATGAAGGTGTATTTATTTAGGTAAAGTTTCCAATGCAATGGAAGCCAAACAAAACATGTAGGTATTTATTTCTCAAATTTATTGTTTCACATGGGTGTGTCTAGCAATTGGTTACCTATATTTCATATATTAAATTAAATGTACATAAAATATCAGAGAATATTTTGCTGAGGAGGTTACAGTTGTATTTCAACATACCTGTCTGTTAGATTCTCTGTGCATTCTTTCTGAGAGGTAATATTTAAGAAAAGAAAAAGAAGAAAGAAAGAAGAGTGAATTAATAGGAATCAAAGCCAAAATTAACACATTTGAATAAAGCAATATGGTGGAATAGGTAATGCATGCATATGAATATTAAATAAGATTATGTAAATTTTGCAATAATATAAACAAATATAAGATGCATGTATGATTATACCACATGTAAAGTGTAAAGTGAATGTTATATTACAAATGTATAAGTGAAAATATAAATATTAATATAAAATATTTAAATATATTCAACATATTACATTATCTATTTTATATTGCTATAAATTATACATAAGTTCCTACTGAACCCTATAAAAATAAAATTAGCTATTTGTACCAAATGAATAATTTTCTAGAAAAGCTGAAAATTCTGAAAGTTGATGACAAAACCTTTGGAAATATTATCATTCAGTATAATGAGAAAATGCATAAAATTCTAAAAGAACTGTCCATAACCAAAATACCATTCCAATTTATTCAAATAATGATTTGAAAGATAATTATAAATCATTTAACAATATTTTAGAACATATAAAGAAATGTTTATAATATGAAGATACCTTAGACCCCATAAACCCCCCAAAATAAACATAAGCCTAAGAGAACCTACTGAGAAATATCCTGAGCACCTTGGCTAGGAGAAATTCTTGAGCTTCTTTTTTCTGTCTGTTTTTCTCTCTGTGTTTCATCGCATTTTCTGCTGCCTATGCTACATCTGCCTGAAGTACTAGAATTACTCCATACTGACATGTCTTAAAGAGCCAGTGGTCTCTCTGACCATAATGCAGTGCACTCTGTCCCCAAATCCATAAACTGCAAACAAGAGAGTAGAAGATTACACTGTGGAGTCCAGTTTGAAATAAACTCACTGTTGCACAACAACCCCAAGACACACTAACAGAAGTAAGTTGCATACTGTGAAAGCACCACATAAAAGTCAAGAAATATCCATCCAAGCAGATGTGCAAATCTTACCACAGCGACACAAGAAATATGGAAAAACAAGGTAACGTGCTATCTAAAATTTATGACTTCAAAAGGCGACTGTGACTAGGTGAGATTCTTGGCAGTCAGGGCTGCTGAGGAAGGGGAGTGGTGGCAGCAGTGACTGGGACCAGTGTGGGGATGATGGATGTACCACCTGGGCCTAGCAGCCTCCTCCCACAACCAGCACCTCTGGCCCTGGTGGTGGGCAAACCCGCTTGCCCCTTCCCGGCGGGTTCTGCTCTCACCTGCTGCAGGAAGGACCAGGATGATGACAAGGAGCACGAAGGCATTGTCAGCAGGAGCTGGATAGACAGCTAGCTGATTCCCCAGGAGCAGCAACAGCTCTTTGGATTGATCAGCCATGAACTGCGACACCTCTGAGTGGTTGCTTCCCTCAAGAGCAAGGTCCTGGTGGACAGGAGCACAGCCATCCTCAACAGGGACCTCAAAGTGACTGCAACAAAGGGAGCCAGAGTACTCTCAGGAGAGTGACCCCTTCACTCCTTCTCCATTAATGCAAGAACTGTGCTCCCCATCCCAGGGCCGGCGATCCTGCAGTGACCTGCAATAGACTGACGGCAGGCACAGAGTAGAAGACCAGAAGTTGTGGCTGCTGTCTTGGTCCTTGGTCAATGGTTGCTGTTTACAAAGTCATTAGGAGAGCAGGGAAATCGAGCCTATGGATGATCAGATGACATGATATTTCTGATATGAATTCAAGCTACAAATGCCTGGTATCATGAGACTGATCACCAAAGATCTGTCTGAATCCTACTCCATTTATATGTATAGATATCGTATCCACAACTGGACACAGCTGTGCTTCTTGGCCATGGTAGGGAAAGAGTGTGTAGGTGTCATCATTTGCAAGTTGGATATGCCTAAAAAATGTTTTTCAGAGGTTATATTGTCATACTAGCTGTGGATTCCAAATACAGGAGAAATGGCAGTGGTAGTAACTTGGTTAAGAAAGCTACATATGCCATGGTTGAAGGAGACTGCAATGAGGTTGTTTTTGAAACAGAAATAACAAGTAACAAATAAATCTGCTTTGAAACTTTATGAAAACCTTGGTTTTGTTTGAGATAAGAGGATGTTCAGACTGTATTTAAATGGAGTTGATGTGCAGAGTGCTGTGGTGCAGCCTGTAATTCCAGTGGCTCAGGAGGCTGAGGTAGGAGGACCACGAGTTCAGTCAGCCTCACAGACAGAAAGGCACTAAGAAAGTCAATGAGACCCTGTCTATAAATAAAATACAAAAGAAAAAAAATGGTACTGGGGATGTGGCTCAGTGGTTGAGTGCCCCTGAGATCCATTCCCAGTACCCTCCCCAAAAATAATAAAATAAAAATAAAAAATAAATGGAGTTGATACTCTGCAACTTAAACTGTGGCTGAATTGAGAAGTTGATATCAAAGAATAACTTCCATCCACACAGAATTGAGCTTTGCATGCAATGCAGAAATTGTACAGAATTGCTTCCCAGGTGGATTTAGTAAGTTCCATGCAGGAATTCCCTGTCAGTGTCTCATTGTGTGTCCCATAATATTTGCTGCACTTTGGCATAGCATATTTGATCTGAATTAAGAGATTGTTTTAAACTTCAAGAGTTATTTTGGTATGAACAAGATGTGCCAGTTCCTGGCCAATTTTTGTTCATTTACAGAGTCTGTTGACAATATTATTTACGTAGTAATCATTTTATCATAGAACCAGTAAATGGAACATGATTTTTGTGCCTTAAAATAGCCAACGTAGGTTATAAAAGTCTCTAACATATCACACAAACCTGCCATAGTTTTCTGAAATGGTTGAGGGACAAGCTTCAATTTCATGTTTTATTTTTTCAAATATTAAATTCTCCAATCTTGAATATTGGTAGCTCAGTGAATAGCGAATGAAGAAAAATGTAGGGTGTTGTATTGTCTTACAATAAGTAAAGTAACAAACTGCATCTGCCAGTGCCTGCATAGATAAGAATATTTGTCTTCATCTCTGGTTTTGAATGCATGCTCTCTTTTCCTTTTCTTTAAAGTCTTTATAAGAAAACTTTGTTTTACTTAAATTCTAAATTTGGTAATAAATTATTTCAGATTTTTTAACTGGGATACATTTTCCAGGTAAGTAACAGAGTGGTTTACTTTAGAAGTTCTTTCTTCCTTTCTTTTTTTTTTTTTGTACTAATTAGTTATATATGACAGCAGAATGTATTTTGACACAACTTCTCATTTCTCTGGTTGTACACAATGCAGAGTCACACCCATTGTGTCTCAATTATACATGAACACAGGTAACAAAGTTCATCTTATTCCAACACCCTACCCACTCTACCCACTCCTTCCTTCACCCCCTCCCCTTTCTTCACCCCCCTCTGCCCAATTCAAAGTTTCTCCATTCTTCTTTAGCCCTCCCCCCACATTATATAACAGCATCTGCATATCAGAGAAAACATTGGGCCTTTGGATTTTGGGAAATCTCTTATTTTGCTTAGGATTATATTCTCCAGTTCCATCCGTTAACCTGAAAATGCCATAATTTCATTAAGACTGAGTATAATCAATCCATTGTGCATGTATAACACATTTTCTTTATCCAATCATCTGTTGAGGGTAACCTGGGTTGGTTCCATAGTTTAGCTATTGTGAATTCAGCTGCTATAAACATTGATGAGGCTGTGTCAATGTAGTATCCTGATTTTAAGTCCTTTGGTTATAAACCAGGGAGTGGGATAGCTGGGTTAAATGGGGGTTCCATTCCAAGTTTACTGAGGAATCTCCATAGTGCTTTCCAGAATGGTTGCAATTTGCAGTCCCATCAGCAGTGTGTGAGTGTACCTTTTTTCCCACATGCTCACCAACACTATTTTATTCATTTTATCCTTCATAATGGACTAGAGTGAGATTATTTATTTATTTTTTATTTATTTATTTATTTTTGCAGTGCTGGGGATCGAACCCAGGGCCTTGTGCTTGCAAGGCAATCACTCTACCAACTGAGCTATCTCCCCAGCCCTAGAGTGAGATTAAATCAGAGTATTACTGATTTGCATTTCTCTAATTGCTATATATGATGAATACTTTTTCATGTTGATCAATTGTATTTCCTTTTTTTTTTTTTTAGAGAAATACTGATTTTAATTAAACAGAATAAGGTCACCTCTAGGCATCGTCATCTTTCAGCCTAAAAATTAGCAAAAAGAGTTGAAAACAAGGCACGTTTTTTTCCGCATACTTGCTATATGGCTCCAGTTACCAAAAAAAAAAAAATTAATGCAAATGTTAAACATAAAAATAGAAGTCTTGAGTTTTTTTAAAAGTGTATAAAAAGCCCCACAAAATGACAAAATGTGTCAAGGTTCCTGATTCTACTGAATAGCACCAGTTAAGAGGAGTAAAAGATGTTAAACACCATCACAGCAGCATTTCAGAAATGCAGCTTGCCCGACCTCCTGTTCCCCTAAAAAATGACGTTATCATGGAATAAAAAAGGATTTTAAAATCTCTGGAGGGAGGATGGAGCTTTTATTGCAGTTTTTCCCCCGCCATCTCTTAGATGAGGGGGAAAAGTTAGGAATGCGCTTCTGTCCCTGGCTGTCATCAGCTTGAGTCCAGAAAGGATGAGGAATTTGGGGACCTGTGCCTACTGGAGAGGGGATGAGGTGGTGTACCTCCCTAGGTTCCCTCCGTCACACCCCTCACACAGGGAAGGAGATAACTGAGAAGCCCAACTTCTCCTATGTAATATCCAGCAGCTTATATATAACTCTGATCCACCCCTTCCTGAGCTCCCCAGAGGCTTCTATTGCAGTTTCCAGGAGGGATTTAGCTAAGGTGGCCCCTGCCCTTGGGTTGGGGAGGGAATAGCCCTGAATGAGATGATGATGATGTTATCCCTGCTGAATCACCATCATGGTGGGAAATACTCTAATGGCCTTGTACTGAGGCAAAGATTCAACTATGTGTCACTTCCTCTTCTGTTAACCCTAGGAAAAAAAAACATTCATGCTGGGCCTTTAAAATGTCCCTTAGCTACATGTCTACTACTGCACACTCCTGTAAACAGAGCTGTAGACATTTTTTAAAAGTCTTGCGATAACAGTCTTGGGTGATTTGGCATTTCAACCTGAGTATCGGAGGGCTGTGAGTATGTGGTTTTGGTATCTTAGCCATTGTTTCTGAGTGGTAAACCCAGGAGGGAGGAAAAAGCCATTTTACTATCTACTTCAAGTTTTAAAGTTTTAGAAGAAAAAATGAGCACCATGTTTGACTGCTCTGAGCAGCCAGGTCGGAATTGTGCACAAGAAGGTGGCACCTTGGCCACCCCCTGCAAGAGAGGGTCAGATGACTCTGCTCCCAGTGAGAAGGAGGACTAAGGTATGCAGGGAGACCCCAGACAGCTCGGCTGAGAGGGCAGAGTTGGTTGGGGTGCCTGTTAGGGATCAGGGTGCTTTCTGGATCCTGGCTCTGTCCCAGGCACCGCAGTGCCCCAGCAGGCCAGGGTAGAACTATTCACATGCAAAGTAGTCCTTCAAGGGGGCGAAGAGGTGTCTGATGACCGGCACGCTCCAGGACCTCCCGAGCTGCTTCTGGCGGGCACCACGGCCCATGTTGGACATATCCGTGTAGTGTACAGGAAATCCGAAGATCCTCTCGAGCTCAGTGCAGCACAGAACATCTTCTTTGCCATTCATGACAATGGGGAGAAGTTTTTTTTTCCCGTTTGATCGAGTTGGACTTGGTGGTTATTATCTGCACTTTCTTTAACTTTGCTGTCCTACTGAATTCCAAGCAGTCCTGCAGCTCAAGTTTATCATTCTTTGATGCTATCACAGGCCTGTTCATCCCTGGTAGGTTTCCCCAGAAGTATCGGGCCCTGTGCGCAGCAGACACTTTGATGGCGTCAATCATCACGGGGTTGCACTCCAGGAACCGTGAGATGTCCCTCTTGTCGCCGACCTTCATGGCTACAACATTCTCAAACATCCAAAAGAACGGCCAGTCATCCCCCTCTTTGGGGCGCGAGTAATTGAGCAGGTGGTAGAATTCGAAGAAGAGTCTGCCAGTGTCCTCATGCAGGCCTTTTTGGGTTGGATTCAAATTTGATAGGTCATTGTATGGGCTTCCGCCAATCACCAAATCAAATGGATTCCACTCTTCAGTGTTTTTCTTGGTGATATTCCTGACGTCATTCACATATTTGATATTTCCCTCATGTTTAATGGTTCCAACAGCAATGGATTCTTCACACACTTCAGAGGTGACATACTTCTCCACTTTAATGCCCAACTCTTTGAGAACCAAGTAACCTGTGGCATTTCCATCGAACAGTGACCGAACTCTAATGGGACACCATTTGGCTGCGGGAATCGCAGGGTACACCTTGGGGGCCTCGTATTCAAGCCCCATGTCACTGGTGAAGAAGGCCTGCAGGCACACATTCCAGTCCTTCTTGCACCGCAGGACCCTGTGGCAGCGCTGGGGGAGACACATGTAGCAGCTCCAGGGCTCCTGAAGCTTGGCATCCGCAGCTGTGCCTGTGCCCACCAGCACTTCCAAGCACTCCACACAGAAGCACCGGCAACAGCTCGTGTTGCTGCAGAGAAGCAGCTCATGGCCCTCGCAGCACACGGTGCAATAGGACTGATAACCATCATCATCGTACATGTAGAACAGCTTGAGGAAGCGATCCCGGCAGGTCTGGCAGAGACCACCCTCAAAGAGAGGGTGGAAGGACACAGGGTTTTTCCTACCACAGGACAAACAGCTATCTTCGAGACTGGCCTTGTTATTGGTGACATCAGAAGCCATTTGTTCTTGGCTCTGATCTTCCTCTCTGCGGTCTTTACCATTGTTATAACAGTTGGTCTTCAGGCGCTTGGTTGGGGGACAGTAGTCGGAGGTGGCAGAGTCATCAGCTGTGCGTCTTCGACTCTTGTTCTCGTATTTCCTTGATTCTAAGTTCCTACTGCCTGCACGACACACCTTTGCTTTATTAACCACTGGTTGCTTGCTGTTGGGTTTGAGGCCCTCGATCCCAGTGGGCTTGAAGCCCCCATGGGCCCACTCCAGCATGGGCTTCAGCTGGTCTTCCAATGAGTCTCCAGGCCTGCTGGGGAAGGTCTTGCCAGCTTGCACCCTGGCTTTCTCCAGGGCATGGTACATGGCCTTCCTGTATGACACCAGTTTATTGAAGGTGGCCAGGTTAAAATGCTGACTGAACAGCCCCAAGGCCACCAGTTTGTCTGCAGAGACCTCAGAGAACTTGCCATCTCCAAACCACTGGACCCATTGCATGCAACACATGGCCTGGTGCGTGGAGGTAGCTTTCCAGGAAACCACCATAGCAAGCAGGCCACCAAGAGAAGCCCTTGATCTTTCTCCACACCAGGTCCCCTATTCCAAACTCCTTCCCATCCTGATATTCCCTGTTGTCTGCATCTCTCCCCTCTGCATCCACCTGGGGGGACTCTGTGTTCTCCTGCTGGCTGTCCTCAGTCAGGCCAGCATAGGGGGTACTGCTGCTCTGTGGGGTCACGTTGTCATCGGTGAGGTCGATGGTGAGGTAAGGACTGGACGGAGATGGCCACGGCGTACCTGCCGATGCTGTTGCCCGCCGCTGCCTTAAGGACCTGGTAGCCGGGAACTCCACGGGAGACTCGTCCACGTGACTGCGGCCCTGGCGGCCTCAGGTGGAACGTGGGGAGGGCCTGTACCTCTCTCGACTGGAGGCACTGCTATTTCGGTTTCGGACCGCTGGGCTTTCAGACCGCGTCCTGGTTTCCTGGAACAGTTGTGGCATCACAGGAGTGTCAGAGCCGTCCCCATCTTCCTCACCATCTCCTTCTCTTGTCAGATCCTAAGTGTAACTGAGCAGGCTGGAGACTTCCCTCTTGGACAGGCGGGAGCTGGATCTGCTGAGTCCTCTGATCTCCGGGGGTGCAGATGGCCTCCAGGATGGGGGGAGAGGGGGCGTCCTTGGAGTCAGAGGACTGGTCACTGCAGGCCCCGTTGATGATGATGATGGAGTCCTCCCTCCCGCTGGCGCCCTCCTCTTCACTGAGGTGTCTGGTGTCCCCCTTCATTGTTTCCTGCCGCGGGGCTGGCTCAGGTGCGGCTCGGTGGTGGCGCCGCGGGTCGGGACCGGCTGGCGGGAGGCCGGTGGGCGGCCGCGCAGGGTGCTCGGCTAGCGAATCTCTGGCGCTGATGACTGAGCTACGTTTACTTGAGCCACTTAACCCCAGCGCTGCCGGCCGGGCGCTGCCGCCCGCTCGCCCACCCGCCAGTGGGCTGGTGCCGTCGTCAGGGGGCGCCCGGAATGGAGCGTCCACGCGGGCTGCGGCGGCCGGGTAGGGGGCGGCAGCTGCGAGGGAGCGGCGCGGGCTGGACCGGGCTGCGGCGGAGGGTCGATCAGTTGTATTTCTTCTGTGAAGTTTCTGTTCAGTTCCTTAACCCATTTATTGACTGGATTATTTGTGTTTTGGTGTAAGTTTTTTGAGTTCTTTATATTAAAATGCATACAATGCACCTTGAAATTTATTTCCAAGATGAATAACCCAAAGAGATTGGATAAGAAAAATGTGGAGATAAGTGCTCTATTTGAGGTGCATATGGTAGAGATATTCTCCCATTCTGTGGGCTCTCTTTTTACATTCTCTACAGTAGGAAGTTGAATCTATTTGGAAAACTTTAGAGGAGTGGCATGAAAGGTATCAGAAAATTTGAGGGAGAATGGAATTGCTGAGTTTTGGATGCACTTTTTTTAAGAGGGCATTTTTGGAAAAGAATAGAAAATTAATGTAAATTGGTGTGATATTTTTAGTCAAAAATTTTGCTAAGCTGTGAAGATCAACTTTTATAAAGTAGCTGGAATTTCTTTCCCAATTGATTTGAATTCACATTCCTTTTGCTTTTTAAAATGTTTCACTTTTGGTTCTTCATCTTAGAAATAAATTTCAAGGTGCATTTTATCCATTTTAAGCTGCTTTTATTTTCTTTTCACTTGACTCAGCAGATTCTTTGGGGAGCTTTGCTTTGTTCCTTCAGTGAAAACACTAAAGGCAGAAATGAAAAAATATTAATGTGTTCTTTTTGCTTCTGAACAGCTACCATGTTTACTAATACAATGTATTCATTGCTAATCAGTGAAATGTAATGAATTTTAAAGTTAATTGGTTTCAATTGAGTCAGCAAATCTTTTTTCTTTCTTTCTTTTTTTGTGGGGTGGGAGGCTTTATTTCACTGTGGGGAGCCTGGACAGAGGGGCGGCAGGTAGGGTCGGAAGGGCTGGCAGTCAGGGGGGACTGGGTGGGCTGCCCCAGGTCTACTGAGGAGGAGATACTGAGGCCAGGCGTGAGCCCTGACCTGCCGGGTGGTGAGGAAAGGGTGAGAGTTGGGTGGAGGAATGAGGGCCCCTTCCCTGGGCTGCACCCCACTTTCCTCCTAGGGGGTCTCAGTCCCTCCTGCTTTCTGGGCTTCGTGACCCCCGATCCTGACTGCCCCCAATCCAGAGGGAGCCAGGCCACAGAGGACAGTGGACAGGAAGCCGGGAGTTAGGAGTGCAGGGTGGGGTCCACGGTGTGCAGAGGGGTGGCGGCCACCGGGTCCCTCAGTTCCTCGCAGCGATGACCACAGAGAGTGCCATGTCCCCCAGAGCAACAGCAGTTGTCCCGAATAGCCACTTCCAAGGGATGGACCAGGTGCTCTTGCTGGTACACTTGGCTGGCAGCGGCTGGGGTTGCCCAGCATTTTCTGGTAGAGGGCCTTCTCTGTGCTGCGTTGAGCCGTGTGTTTCTTCACCAGCTTGGACAGCTGCACGAGGATCATCTTGTTGGAAGGTTCCAGCTTCAGGGCTGCCCTCAGGATGGGAATGGCCTCACTGTATTCACCTTGCTGAGCCAGCACCTTGCCCTTCCGGAAGAGCACCTTGATGTTGTCGGCTGGTGCTCCAGCACCAGGCTGCAGGAGCGCAGGGCGGTGTGGTAATGGTCCAGCTTCAGCTTTGAGGCTGCCAGGTCATTCAGACACTTCGTCTTCAGCTGCAGGAGCTGCTCCTCCTCCTCAAAAGTCATGTCCAATTTGGCGCTGGACGTGATGGCCTTCATGGCAAGGTCGTAGGAATTGGTGGCCAGTAGGAAGTCTCTTCCTGGTAGTGGACGTTACCACACTCCCGCTTCTGGTTGGTCAGGGCCACCTGCTCCTGTCCTGTCAGCATCTCCAGGTCACGCCCATCCACGGCTGTCTTCAGGGTGACCTCCAGGCACTGGCCCCAGTGGGGGGGATGTAGGAGCACCTGCTGCCCTGGGGGCCGTAGCAGTACTTGGAGTCAGCAGTGACCACGGCCATCTCACCCACATTCATGAGTGGGACACTGAGGTCCAGGGCCTGGATGACTTTGCAGTTGCCCAAGGTGAACACCAGCTCCTCCTCCTCCTGTACCTGCATGCCATTTTCCAGTGACATCTGCAACTGCACGGTGACCACCTGCCCCTTGGCTGGTAGGCTTGAGCCAGGTAGGCCTGGGACCAGTGTCTTCTTTCTCAACAGCCCATTCGCCAGGATGTCCAGCCACTCTTCTGGAGCCGGGGCTTGAGCAGGCTCAGGCTCCATGGTTGCCAGGAACTCTTGGGCCAGAGCCCCAGGCTGCTCAGCCTCCTCCAGAGGGGACTGTCCCATGCCCTGAGAGGTGGCAGCTCACTCAGGTCATCCTCCTCCTCTTCCTCCTCTTCTTCCTCACCTTCTGCATCCTCAACCCCATCCAGCACCTTGAAATCTTCAAGAGGTGGGACATCACAAGGCGGTGGGACAGTGGGTTTCAAGGGCTCAGCACAGGATGCCATACTGCTGGGGGAGTGGGAACTGGCCCTCCCGCTCCAGGACCCCGCCTGAGGTCCTGTGCCCCCCTGCCTGCCCCCAAGTCAGTAAATCTTTATTGGATAATTTACTTAACTGGAAAACCTAGGTACCCATAAGAAAAAAAAAAAAGAAGATTTATTCTTGTTGAAAACTCTTTTGTAGGAATGTTTTCATTTTCATTTGGATTTATTTCTGCTCTAGAATTTGTTTTGAATATTTTATAAATATAATCGCTGCATTTTTAAAACTCTACCTTCATTAACAGTTGATAAGACCCTTTTCAGGGAAGTTTGTTGATGTTTTATTTTTAAAGGAAAGATACTCTTTGTTCACAATAATGTTTTGAAAATCAACTTGATAACAAGGACTTTCTAAATAAATATACCCAATTTATATTTGATGAGAAGTAAAACTTCCTGTTGCTGGGATCATTTACAATTCCTTATTTTAAAAAGATATTTCCATTTTACATTGTCTTTAAACATTTAATGGGCAAATGCTGGTTATATTAAAAAGTATCATGACCACAGTACTCAGTTTTTCAGCTGACCCTTTTGAGTCTGTTTATGATCAAACTTTCTTCAGGTTGAAACAGTTACTTTTATAATTGATAGAGTGGGTTCACTTGGCTAAAACTGAGGAAAATTGGTGCAACTTTCTATTAATGGGGAGCTGTATCTTTAAGGATGACTGTACTTTATCCACTGACACTGATTTAGTAGTTGGTACTGTTGAACATTTTATACATGCTACTGTGAAGCTATATATGTTAGTGTTGAAGAGGCTAATGGGTATCCTATGAATTTTGGTGTGTCGACTGGCTATGATTTCCTTTACATTTGGATAAAGATACTTACTCTACAGAAGTCCACAGATCAGAAAACAGGCAGTAGTTTTTGAAATTATAGCCAGGAAAATAAGAAAAAGTAAAAATATTACTAAAAAAATTCGTTTTAATAATTTCTGCCTCTCTTTTTCAAATTACCTTCCTCCTTTGCTCAACAAATATACATAAAGGAGTTTGTCACATTTCAACTTTACCTTGCCCTGTGTTCTGATGTTGGCTGACATGTATACAACTGGATGTGATTGTTTATTATGCTGTCTAAATATCATGAAGTTCACCATTTTGGAGGAGCATAGATAAAATTAAATTGATAGCATGTCAGAGTTATTTTTCTATGCACCATGACATCAATAAAATAAGTGGTATATTGTTAACAGCTTCTCATGTTTGTAAAAACATAACCATATTACATTGATAGCAGATATGAGTTGAGTATCTATAAAATATAATGTGCATCTCAAAATACTGGACTGCTGTTTGATGAGTGGATATTGCTACATAATTTTTTCTTATTCTTTATATTCTTTTGGAGAGTTTTAATGGGATTTGAAATGTTCAAGCTTTCTAAATAAGATGCAGTCAAATAAAGCATGATTAATTTGTGTTTGCACTTTTCTTTTTCTTAAAAATATTTTTAGTGTATTTAAATTTTAAGTAGAATGTGAAACCAAATTAATAGCTAGTACCAGAGAATGGACTTAAATGTTTGGTGTTTAATAAGAACAGCTTCTCCATAGGATCCCAAGAGACTTACAGAAAAGGGGAAAAGTCCTAATATTAAGCAAACAGAACTCTTGTTTCAAACAGATTATACAAAAATTAATTTGTACATCATTTCTCTTTTTTGATATTTATAAAGTGCAGATTTAACTAAAGGTATTCATATCCTTTCTCTGTACAATGCCAAATATAATTATGCAAACAATAGTCAGTCTGTTACCCCAAAATCCCAGTGTTTAGCTCTCAAACTTTAAGTCAATGAATTGAATAAAGATTAAAGAGGGTTAAATGCAAAAACACTATGACACATTCCAGATAAAGGGAAGCAAACAATACATTAACCTAACAACAATAGGTTTAACATAAAACTTTTCCAAAAAAGCTTGACAGCATTTCATTATTTTTATTGGAATATTATGGATTATTTGCCAGTGCTGCTTTTTACTACTAACTACTGACTTTAATTATAAAGTCAAATGAGGGGAAAACCTAAGAACAAATCCAGCATGACATATGAAATTGTTGGCACTATTTGAAAATTCATGAATTTTCAATGTAGATAAATCCCTATGTTTTTGTTCATGTAAGCCAAAAACTCATTAAAATGTGTGTCACAACACAAAAAGAATTTTCAATGGAAGCTTCTGTCCTAAACTCAGACATGCTTGAATTGAATTATCCTAATCACAATTACTTCAACAAAGGTATCACCTTAGGATGCTAACAGCATAGCAAACTAAACCTACCCTATCATAATGATAATCAATGAATAACAAGAAATATGAATTGAAGAATGAACAGGGTTAGAAATAGCTAGAGGTCTTATATTTACATGGGAAGACTTTGTTGTCCTTTTTCAAAATCCATGTTTGTTCAAGATTTCTAAGAGGGTGTGACCATAGGACTTAAAATTAATAATATTCTAAAATATTACTACATCTTAGGGTAAGGACAACTTAAGACAGAAAAAGTGTTCCTCGGAGGCCAACACATTTGGCAAAACATGTTAAGAAAATACACTCTTTGTTTCCCACTTTTTTAAAAGAATCTTTACTGGGGTGCCAAACGCCAGAGTAGTTGCCAAAATGGAGACTGCTCAAATTTAGATCGAGAGTTATTCTAAGAAAGTGAATAGGATATACATGTAAGTAGAAAGACAAACCACAACACCATCCAAACACTAGAGCATGCATTAAAATCTTCCATTTCATAAACTCAATGGACAGATAGGAAAAGAACAAAGGGAATCAGAGGTACATAGAAGTAAAACAGTCAATGAAAGAATATGGGACAGAGGTTTTAGGGAACAATATATATGAAAGGAAGAAAGCAGTTAAGTGATATTTGATATTAGGCAGAATTTATCTTTCAGTTTAGTTAGCAAGTTATATCAGTGCTTTATGTTAAACTTGACAAACTTACTAGTTTCCCCCTTTCATTTTAAAATAACTCATACCATGAGGTGGTGGGGGAGGAAAAGCCAATAAAGCACCATACAGGAAGAGGAGACACAGTGAAATAAGAGGCCAAGGAGATCTAGAGATGGGAACAATTTGAAATAACAAGACCACTCAAAATGAGATTCAGTAAACCAAAGTTGTCATTTCTGCAATACCCTTTGTCCTCAATTAACAACACTTTGAATTATACCTAAGTAAACCACAAACATTGTAATGGTTTATATTATGTCTACAGCACATTCTTCCACCAAAACAAAAAAGGTGAAACCAAAAAAGTTCCTTTCCACATAAGGTACAGGATTAAATTAACCCCATTTACAAATGTAAGGTGAAAATGAGTGTTTTCCCAGCTTTCGTTTTTCTTTTGCTATCACGTGCCTATAGATTACAGGAACTCAAGCACGTTATGCATGACAGAAAATTCCTCTCTTGTACAAAAAAAAGTGTTAAGTCTAAGTTTTACACAATTTGTAGAATACTTGACATGATTGCTGTAAGTTTTAATGTAGTTAAGAACTGGACTATAATACAACTGAAACGTGGTGGTGAGCTGAGCAAGTACAATAAAAAATGAGGTCACATACTTGACTTTTCTATACATTTTTTGTTTGAAGAAAATTATAAAGTATTCATCAAGCAGTCACAGATGAAAGAACAAATAAAATAGGTGAATTGTATAGTTATGATGAGAATAAAAATCTGTTTAAATGGACATAGTGGTTTATTTTGCAGCAAGAGGAGAAACAGGTGGTGGATAGCAAGGGCAGAACAGGAGAATGTTTAGCAACCTTTGCTCTTCCAGCCTGTCCCACCTCCTCCACTGCTGATATCTACATTTTCACTGCTGGGCTACTTTACCAGGATTTTTAGAAGGATACCTTCAACTAATAGAGGAATGCCTTTCCATGTTTATTTTGACTTTTCCACTAGTCTCAAAAAACTCTAATGCCATGCTCCCTTATGATCTATTCTCCTTTGCCTTTAGGTACAACTCTTTTACTGTCCATATCACACTTGTTTCCTAGTAACATTCTTTCCATATCTTCATTGTTATGCTCGTCTGTCTATGTTTCTAAGAATTTGCTGATTTTTTCAAAATGTTTACGATTGATGGTGTCATGTCCATTGCTCCTCTGTAGTAGTATATTGTGATGGTGTAAAATCGCTCCTGGCCTGTTATATCCCATATCTGTAGTTTGATATTCTTTCCTTGTAACTCTACTGTTGTGATCTTAAATCCATTCCTGTGGTGGAAATAAAGGTAGTATTGCATGTATCATCCAAAAAAGGATGCAGGTATCCCCAGTCCAGAGTACCCAGTCAGGAGTAGCTTGAAAAGCAGGTTGTTTGTCTTCTTCGACTTTTGGAGGAGCAGCTTGAGCTCTCAACCCCGGTGACCCCAAGGGAACTGTCCTTCTCACCATGGTCAACTTCTCACAAGAATTTTCTTGGGTTGGAGAACTGGGGAAACATGGGAAAAAAGGAGGGCTCTAGAGGACACAGGTGACCTACAGCCTCCTCAATGAAGCCTCATCCATGGCCTTTTCCTGTGCTTCCAAGGGTGGGGACCAAGGCTCTGCAGCTTCTCCCAGCTGTTCTGACAAGTTCCCATATTTATATTTTTCTTTTGAAAATTTTACAACTCCATACTAACATTCCAAAAATACTGAGGAGGATGAAAAATTTCCTTGAATTAAATAAAATGGAAACAAAACACACTTAAAACTGTGAGACACAGCAAAATAGCCTAATATAAAATTTTACAGAAAGAATGATTACTTTAAAAAAATACCCTCACATAGATAACCTCATGATGCAACTAAATTTTTCACTACAAAAAGAACAAGTCAAACCCCAAATAAATGGGAATAAATAGAAAGGCTCAGAATAGACATAAATTAAATGGTGACTAAAAAACAGTGATTAATGAAGCTAAGAGTTGGTTCTTTAAAAGGATAATCAAAATTGTAAGACCTTTAGCTAACTAACCAAAAGCAAAGTTGAAGGCACAAATAAATAAAAATAAAGATGGAGCAGAAGAAACAAATTAAACATGAATTAAATTTAAAAGATCACTAAGGAATATTTTAAAGACTATATGACAATAAACTGGGAAATATAGAAAAACAATGGGCAAACATTGGACACATAAAACCACTGAAACTGAAATAAGAGGACATAGAAAATATGATAGATCATTAACATGTTTTAATACTGAAATAGTAGTGGAAAGACTGAGCAAGAAAACCCAAGTTCAGTTAGATTCACTACTGAATTTAAACAGACTTTTGACAAAAACACCAATGATCCTCACATTATTGCATAAAATTACAAGAAAAAGCACACTTTCCAATTCAATTTATGAAGATAGAATTACATGGGACCAAAAGCTGACAAGGTCACAACCCAAACTAAGGCTACAAGCCAGTATCTTTCATGACCATGAATAAATTTAACTCAGGATGAGAAAAACCTTTACAAGGAAATTTCAAAAACACTGACAAAATGAATCAAATAAAACATTTGAAGTTGGAAAGACCTCAAATGTTCATGGATTGGTAGAATTAATATTATTAAAATGGCCATATTACCCAAAGCAATCTACAGATTTGGTTTAGTCATTGAAATGCCAATACTACATATAAATGTTCATAACAGTTTTCTTTGTAATAGCAAAAAGTAGAAATAAACCAGGCATATTTGAAAGGTAAATAAGGCAAATTGGGAAACTTTATATTATGGATACTCATAAAAATAAAAAAAACACACATCAATACACACAGATTCATCAGTAGAATTATGTTGTTTCATAAAGTCAAACTCAAAAGTTTATACACTATATAATTCCAATTATGTGACATTTTGAGATGGAAACATTTTGGAAATGGACAACAGATTATTGATAGTAGGAGTTCAAGTGGGGAGGGGACTGGGAGGGAGGTGTTTGAGGTTATAAAATGAGAGCAAAAGAGGGATCTGTGGTGATGAAACTTTTCAGAATGGTATCTATGGTAGTAGACAAAACAGACACATGGGAAACATAAAGAGCTAAATACACATACACATTTACATAGATGTGCATAAATGTGTGTTGGTAAAATTGAGGAAACTAAGATCAGTATATGGTGTCGAAGTCAGTATCCTAGTTGTGACTCTACTCCATAATTCTGTGTCATGTTCTTTTTTTTTTTTTTTTTTTTGTCTTTAAGAATTTAACCTTTCTATGTTTGTTTTTTTATGTGGTTCCAAGGATCCAACCCAGTGTCTCATCCATGCTAGGTAAGCACTCTACCACTGAGTTACACCCCCAGCACCTGTGTATGCTCTTATTATGGGAAGACTTATAAAGTACACCTGAGATTTCTTTATATTATTTATATAAATACATGTTAATCTACATTTTTCATGATAAAAAAAAACCTGAGGTATTTCAAATGAATTTGAAAAAAAAATTGTCTACTTTTAAAATTCTTCTGAAAGTTTTAGTCAACAAAATAAAGTACTTTAAGAATGATAAATAATGGTCCTATGCTGGTGGCGGCCCTGCACAACAGTCAGGGCCACCAGCAGAGCGGCACAGAGGGCGCGACCAGCGGGCAGGTGAGGGGAGTTGCGTGCGACCTTCAGGGCTCTAGTCCCTGTGCCAGGGCGAAGGTAACAAGGAGAATCCCTTGGGCAGGCTGGGTTCCAGGCGCCTGTATGGAGACCTCCTGCCGGGGCGTCAGGGCCACGCTGCTGCGCTCCCTGGCGCTATATCACTTGAGGTCAGAGAACTCGGGGAGATATTGCTGCTGGAGCAGGAGGTACAGAGCCTGTGCAGCAAGCAGGATATCAAGGGCTGGCTCAAGGGCGTCAACAATCGCTGCGACGGCCTCTTCCAGGCCTCTTATGAGTACGTGATCCAAGCGCCCAAGCTTGGCCCAGCAGGAGGTGGCTGCCCCAGCGCCCCAGCTTGCTATGCTAACGTGCCGCCTAGTGGCTTCCAGTCCTTGCTCTCTGCGCCACAACCCACCCCCCCAGCCCCGCCTACTTCAAGTTGCTGAGCAAAGCCTTCCAGCAGCTGTTGCAGCTGCAGCAGGAACTGCCGCCAAGCACTTTCCAGCTGCCCTGCTCCAGCTTTCTGTAAGACAGGTGTGTCCTGCAGCCTTCACCTCAGCAGTTCTGCAGTGGTTACCATGCCAGCCAGGGTAGCTAAGATGACTGGGATGATGAATGGGAGGACAGTTCCATGGTGGCCTACAAGCCTGGTGCGCTGGGCATTGAAGCCTACTCTGACGAGGGCTCAGTGTTCGCGGGTTGCAGCGGGGCTGACCGCTACTGCTTGTCCATGTGCTGGAACTTGTTTCTGATCTGAAGGTAGATCTGCATCTCTGTGGTATTACCATTCAGAAGCCAACAGCTCAGCCATGGTGAATGACAACTGCAACCGCTTCTCCACTTCTCAAGTCAGGAAGAGAGGCCTTCATGATGAATATGGATAATGTATGCATGGTGCTAGGGACCTACAGCCCTAAGTGCAGGAAATGTCCTACCCCTTCCTGTGCACCATGGAGGAACCCACCAAGCAGACCAAGTTCAAGGGTAGGAAGAGCTACATCTCCTACAAGCTGGTACCCATGCATATGCAGATGCTGGTGCACCAACACTACAAGTACTTTGGCTGTATGCTTGCCTGACTGAGAAATTTCCTGTCATCTCTGTGCCACACCTTCCGCAGAAGCAGGACACTGACTGCTTGGAAGAGGACTTCCTCTCCAATGCAGAAAAGACCTGATCTGGTGGATGAACCATATGGCCAGCCACCCAGTGCTGACACAATGTGATGTCTTCTAGCACTTCCTGACCTGAGATGTCCCAAAAAACTCATGTGTGAGAAAATCAAGAATATTTAGAGTTGAAATGATTGGGTTGTAAATGCTCTGACCTAATCAGTGCATTAATCTCTTGAGAGGGATTAATTAGGTGGTAAATCAAGGCAGAAAATGTTTGGCCAGAAGAAGTGGATCTCTGGGGGTGTGCCTTTGGGATTTATAGTGTGACCCTTGTCTGCAACGTCTCTCTTCTCTCTGTGTCCTTGTTCCATGTTCCTAGCTGTTTTCCTCCAGTGCACACTCCTGCCATGATGTTCTGGGAAAAAAAAATTTATTCAAGTAAAAAGAAAAAATTAATACCTAAGTATGTACTTCTCTAGAGGCTTAGAGTAGAAAGAAAATGGGAGGGTTATAGGGGTATTTAAAATTGACTATATTTTGGTGCCTTTTCTATGACAAAGAAACATATTGTTCATTTTATTTGCTGGTTACTCATATTTACATTTTCTTGAAAACACAGCCTTACAGGCATAGAGACATTGCTCAACAATCGGGAATATCTTACAATTTTGACTTTTTGCTTTGTTTTGTTTTTTGTCTTTTTTTTTCCATTTGAAAATTCTCATAGAAGCTAGAAAACTAATGCTGCTGCTGTCTTTGGAACTCTAATGAACTTATTTTCTCAGTGTAGGATTTCTGTATCCTTTTTGCTTGATCACATGTGCTTTTGTTAAAGAGAAGACAGGATGCCTTGGAAAATTGTGTGGGTGATTATGGGGAAGAGAAATCTAAGGAAATTCACTTATTCTATACCAGTCCATCTTTCTTGCTGGTATCTAGAAAAACTACAGGCCTGATTTTATGGAGAAGAAAGGTAAAAAATAATCAGCACATATGCATATGAATGTAAGTTGAGTTACTTCAGTTATAAAACTAAGAACACATTTTAAATATATGTTTATATATTTCTGGGTCAAAAGAAAATGTCTAATTTGTGTCCTTTCCCAGAGATGGAGAATAGTGCCTACATATTCTACTTGCTATTTAATTTCTCCGAGGACTATATATATTTTTTTCATATATATATGTATGTATATATATATATATATATATATATTTACTTATTAAGAAAAAATAACAGATTTTGAGAAATAAAAGCCACCCCTGTTTGAGTTACAATGTTTTGATGCTAGGTAAAGTATTAAAGGAAAACCAATGAAGCTCATTTTCTATTGCTTGTAATTGGGATAATAAAGGCACCTCAAGATGCCTGTAGAATTAAGCTTTACTTCAGGAAGATCTCGAATGTGAATGGACCCAGTGCCTCACATGCCTCGGATCTATATAAAAAGAGGGCACTTACCAGCTTTCAATCTTAAAAGAACTAGGTAATCACACCCATAATAGTATCAGCTCATACCACTGTTGCTTTTCATAGTCCTATTTTCACTTACTGAAGCTTAATGTTTATAAAATATATAATACGATTCATAGATATTAAATGTTTTTATCAAGTCAAATATTTATTTTTCTACTTGTTTATTGTTATAGCATGGGTTACTTAAAACAATGTATCATACAAAGAATAAAACATTTTCAGTCTTTTGACAAACTAATGATGTGGTCTGTTTCTTTAAAGAATTTATTAAGAAAAGAGGTTTTCCTTTCTCTTCACATAGTAATAGGAAGGTTATTTTTCTTGAAGTGGGTTATTTCTTGAAGTGGGTCAGGGAGCAGAAGTTTACTCTATTTCAGATGAGAATATAATTCAAGGATTCACATAAAGAAAACTCAAAATAATTTTAATTAAACAATTGTCTCCAGCTGAATGAAGTGACAGTGAAGGGAATTCAACCTTTCCTTAACTTTGTCAGCTCAATAAGGTGTTAATATTATGGTCAATGAAAGCATGGCCATGTCAAATATAAGCAACTGCTTCCTGTAGTTCTGCTTTTTAAAATAGCAGCATTGATCAGTGCATTTTTATATAAGCCTTTCAACGTCAAAATTTAGTCTAGTGCAATCAGCACTTTCTGCATTCATAGACATTATCATAATTTCTTCTTGGAAAGAAGGTGAGAAAACCGTACCAATATCAAACTTTAGATACTAATACTTACGTCTTTAATGGAAACAAATTTCTCACTTTTTACCCTTTAATCAGGCTTTCTAAAAGTTAACTTTTAATTTTATTCCCAACCTTAGATAATTTAGCTAAAAATGGCTCACAAATTATGGAGAATGAATGCAATTTATTATTATTAAATTGTTTTCCATAAATATTAAAAGGAAAGATTAAATATTAAAAATAGACAATAAAATCTTGCTTGATATAATCATTTAAATATCCTCTTTAGACAGCACTAATAATTCAACAAAAAAGTAGTTTGCTTACTTAAAATGTAACATTTTACATTAAGGAATCTGGAGGCTAATACACTAATAATGTCAGATTGAATAAATCCTTCAAACATTTCATCTATGGATGCATGGTAAATCCTAAGTGTTGATTATCAAATGTTTTTTAATATATAGATTCCAGGTCCCAAATCAAACATACATCAAATCGTACTTCTCAATTTGCTCATCTTTATAGAACCATATTTTGAATTAACTATGCAAGAATTTTTTGTCTCAAACCACAAATTCCACACACCTAGTTCTCCCTTCCTCCTCCTACCATGTAGGAGGTCATTAAGTTCTACTGGTTTTTCAACTTTGGTGACTCTAAATAACAGCACCTGCTAACTGGTAATGAAAATACAAATTTCTTTCATCTTTCTGCTAAAATATAGTAAACTCTACTCTGAGCCCCTCATCCATGGTTCTTACATTCTGTAACCCATCTTCAGCATTATAGCCACTGAGATTATTCTAAAATGTAAACATCATCGTGTTACTCCCATCTTAGTTGACATTATTTGTTCAATCTTCTCTGTGGTTCCTACTGCTTAATAATAAATTCTTAATAATAAATGCAATAATAAATGCTTAATAATAAATGCAATATACTCCCTAATTTCTCTTTTGCCTATTTTGCTTTTGTTATAGAAATATACTGTGCATTTCAATCACTAAAACTCTTCAGTTCCCTTAACTGTCTGGTATATTTCTAGTTTGGCAGATGCTACTCTGCCACCTGATCAACGTCTTTTCTCATCACCAACCTCTCAATATCATTCTGTTCCCATCTGGAAATATTCAACTCCTCTTTTGTGATCCTTGTAAATTTCCCTTTTTTGAATGTATACATACCTACAATCAACTTGTTGACTTGCTGATTTAAGTCAGTACTATTTTGGAAATATTTGCAAAACTGTACTTACTACTTCATATCAAAATTATTTACTCATATCACTATCTTCATTCTATCACCATGAAAGTCAATAATTTACATATTTATCTGGTTATCCCTAGCACTTCTGACATTGTCTGAATATATTGTGATGAGAGAGACATTTGTTGAATTTAATTGACTTAAAATGAACCAAAAACATGTACTTATCTAAGGTTCTACCACTTAAATAATCAGATCTTTAGAGTACAATGCTTTGAGATATCTGTGGTCCAGCAAAGACAGTTGCCCCTTACTGAGAAGAGCTCATATTGATTACAAATAGATTATTAAAAAAAGGAGTTGAAGACTTATGAGACAGAATAATGAAAATAATCAGTGTTTATTTCATTTTTCACTGGTTCTTTTGAAGACTCAAACTATCAATCTTCTTTTCTACTTTTTTTAAAGGTATAATAACATTTACCATCCTGAGAATATTTGCTTGTTTATTGCATCAGTTTTGAAAAGTTCTGTCAAGGAAGAATGCTAATAAATTGTTACTTGATCAAAAGTGATGCTTGCCATTTTGTGGGATCAGCCTACTTCCAATGTTTCATTTCAGTTTATCTTCCCTCCATGGATGGGAGAAATTGTAAATCCTCAAGACTTAGAAGAGCTGTTAGAGAGTGACCAGGAAGATGAGACGCTAAAGAAATAGGATTTGCATCGAAATAAAATCATACAAGGTAAGAGGAAAAGAGTAATTTGCTTCTATGATGTTGTATATGTAATATAAATAGAAATCCTTTAAAAACCTTTACAAAATATTTAGGGTGCTTCCTAGTCATATGTTCCATATCAATTGAAAATGTGAAATTTTCTAACTGAAAAATTTCTCCACAAGACATTCAAATATCACATTAGCTTGACTAAATACAATTTCCTTTCAATTATTTTATGTATATAACATTTTAAAAGGAGCATTTATGTTTTATCTCTGTGCTTCTAACTCTGTGTTTGTGTCACTATACCTCAATTAGTAGCTCAAGAAATGTAAACCAAACCTTCTGAGTATTCTAAAGTGAAATCAGTTCAACATAATGTTAGTAACCAAATGACAATTGAGAATTTTCAAAAATAGGTTAGGGTTCATCTAATTTACCAATAAAGGGCATTTCTTTATGTCTATTATATATAAGATATATTTAATAAAATTAATGATCATGTTAATATAAATAATAAATTGCCAGAGTTCTCCATGTGTGCATTCTAATCTATTGAGTGAAGCAATGTAAATAAAGAGCAAATGACAATAAATATGTATTAAATAATAATTAAAAAAAAACAAGTATTTGAACATTTTAGAAGTGAGAGGTAAAGTATATAACCAAATATGGAAGATAACTTCAGTGCTAGAAGATAGCCATAGTGGAAGAAGCAAAGACAAAAAATAGATTCAGAGGCAATTTTACTAAGAAATAAAATGAAATTCCACAATTACAGAGTAACGAACAGCAACTTTGAAGAAATGACAAATTTTCTGGATTACAAGAACACTTGTGTAGAAAGGCTTAGAACTGTTTTTCTGACTAAAATGGAAATAAACCCTATTTTATTGTAGGAATCCTTACTAAGAAGCTCCTGAAATAATCTTTTATGTTTCTTACATTCCACTACAATCAAAAAATATCTGTCTTATGCAAATCAACAATTGAGTTTACATATTTTGAAAATTATAAAATTGCAACTCACATCACAGTTGAGTTAGGTAATACTACTATAACATTGCTTATGATTGGATTTTCTATAATTAATCAAAGTCTTAAAGGTGGCACTTATAAATCTGGGACATCATTAATATATTTTATATCAATTTTAGTTGGGTATAATTAACTACAGTAAAATGCTAACATTTAATTTAAAATTAAATATGTTTTGACAAATTTACAAACCCTGTGACCACAAACATTATTATGGTATAAGACATTCATCATTTCCTTGGAGATAATTTCTGGACAACTGGTCTTAGTCAACTATGTATGATTCTGTTAGATTACATAAACATGTTCTTTTCTAAAATTTCACATATATAGAATCGTGATATGTACTTTTCGTATCTGGCGTTTTTTACTCAAGAGAATAGTTTTATGAGATTCAGTTATTAAATTTAGAACCAAATACATTTTATTGCAGAATTATTTTCAATTGTGTATGTGTGTGTATTTATTAATATTACCAGATATCTGTTGAGGACTCTTGTGTTCCCAATTAGAGCTAATGTTAGTATCTCTTGGCATTGCCATTAAACTATTTACATTTGCATAATTTTTCACTTGCTTTGGATAAATACCTAAATGTGAAATTGTCTGGTTGTTTAAGTAAATGAAAGCTTGCTGGGCAATTTTCCAAAATAGTGCTTGAAATATTTTATACTCTCATTAACACTGTGTGAGAATTAGAGTTCCCCCTTTCCCTTTTTACATTTAGTTAACATCACTCTTTCTGATTTTGTCAGTCTAGTGAGTCTATAGTCACATATATTATAAAAAATTTCCATAGGCTTGATTTGACAATTTAAACAAAATACCTGTAGGACTGACATAATTCTTTCCTGATATTTTCCCTTGTTGCTTCTTACTCTTTTTATCCATTCACTTACATCAGACTTCCTAAAAAATGATTTGCAAGAGATAAAGCTGTTTATTTAATTTTTTAGTGGGTAGTTCACTATTATACAAATAATAAAGAAAAACTGTATTTTAAAAAAGTTTATACTGTTATATAATTTACTCATTACAGTGACAATTTTTTAAAAATTTATTCTTACTACATATTTTTAGTGGAATCCTGGAACAGAAAAGGAAATTTGGCAAAACTAAAGAAATCTGAATACAATATGGACATTACTAAATAATTATATATAATTATTAGATGTTTCACAAGTATAAATTTGTCACTGCTAACACAAGATGCTAATATTATAGAAATTGGAATTAGGGTACATGGTACTGTACATATTCACGATTTCTCATATATGTTTAAAAAATTCACCACAGGATTACAAGTTTGATTAAAAACAACAGTTCTTAAGTAACACCAAATTGATTAACTGACAATAATTTTAGTTACCACATTTTACTGTTTGCAGTTCTCCAATATATTTCGACTCTTTTTTACTCTGAAAGAAAGGAAAAATTGAGGAAGTCCCTTTAAATTGGACTCATTAGTTTTTTTTATTATAAAATCACTTCCTATGGAAAGCAGCAATTTATGTATTCATTATTATTGATCCATACCTATGCCAGAATAAACAGTAAATATTTTATCTTAAACAGAACATTACTCAGCTGACTGTGTTTTTGTATTTAGAAAAAAAACATAATTTTTTTCCTTAAAAATTAAAGGCTTGAAGAGGCATATAAAAATGAGCAAAGTGAAAAATTCATAAAAATCAAGACTGTCTTGCATCTATTATCTATTCTTATGCATCACACAGTCATAAATTTTAGGCTTTCATAATGACTCAATGGTTCTCAGGAATTCAATTGCATTGGGGGATTAATTAGAGGACTGGTTGAAATCAAACATGTAAATTTTCTCAATAACACATCTGACAGTTTGAACATTATTCATTAAACTTCATAGCCTTCACTAGTATTTCATGAGCTCACAGAAATTTTAAAGATGGCACAGTTGGAAACTTCAAGGAAGCTCATGAGGCCTGAACTCCAAGTTGTTATGATATCAGTTTCATAACAGTTTATCAAAGAAAATCACAGGCCTTCCCTCTGGATGGAGGATCAACAATGCTGTATTGGATACTGCCATGTATATTGGACTGGAAGAAATATGCAGACTTGAAACAATATACCACAAATGCATACATTAGGATCAGGTGTATTGACAGTGTATAAGCAGGGGTAACAACTGGTATGACAGAATTGTCTCACATAGTTGCTCTCATTCTCATTATCAATATCACCATTATCATCTTCACTATTATTTCTGATTCCTTTGAAAAGAAAAGCACTTTTCTTAACATTTCCTAATTATTTTAGCATAACAAAATTTTGCAATATTGGCTGTATTATTCTTATTTTAATCAGGTTTTAGCATACGTATTAGAAAAAACATTCTTATCAAATTTTCACTTATTTTTTTCATAATTGAGATATTATTGACTATATTGAGAATCAGTGCACAGACATTTCACTCTGTACACAATTTTTTTTTCTTTTTGTGGTGCTGGGAATTGAACCCAGGACCTTTTTCATGCAAGGCAAATACTCTACCAGCTGAGCTATATCCTCAGTTCTCACTTTGTACAGAATCTTTAACATACCAGAAATCTAAAAAACTTTATACTGTGATTCTTTTTTAGTTATTCCTGTGAATTTCCAGCTTTGAATTTGGAGGCAAATATTTCTTAATTTAAATATAAAGTACTGGTATCCTTGAATGCAGTTGTTACTTAGGTCCTGCTAATTCAAATTGTTGTCACATACTCAAATTTTCCTTCTTTCACAGCACATTAAAAATTTATTAGAAAAACTAGACTTTCATGACCAAAGATGTTACAGAGTACACATGATTCTATTAGCAATGATCCAGTAGTGGTATTCTTTAGGAAAAATTCTAAAAAGCACAAGAATAGAAGTCATTTAATATATTGAAGACATTAAAAATATTGAAGCATGACTGTGGCTTCAATTGCCATTTAATATGTTTTGTACTGTAGGATATAAAAAAATAAACCCCACCTATGGAATGTTAAGCTAACACCCAAAAGATTGTAAACTTCCCATAATTCAATATCCCACTATTTTCTGTATGTATCCCAAAATAAACAAGTAAATAATTTCACTTCTAAAAATAATCACTTATACTTAATAAATGGGATTAGGTGGGAGTCTCTCCTTTTTAAAAATATTTTTAGAATACAAAAAAACTTGCATTTACATAATAGTTGATAAAAATATTCCTCCAGATTTTACAAGAAGGGAGACAGGATCACTGTTAAGACATGGTGTATGAATAATTAATCTGATTTGGCTTCTTTCTATTCTGTTTCATCAGAGGCTGGACTCTCCTCATGTTTTCTTTCTACATTTTCTGCAGTTAAATCTTTAGTTTCTAGTTTAGCCACTTCAATCTGTTTTCCCTTTTCTCCCCTTTTCCCTTTTATTTGAACATTTTTATCCCAAGATTTACCCTTGCCTGCCGTCTTCCTGGGTTTGGCATTTGTCTTTGTAGGAGAAGGCTTAAGCAGACAGCCTGGGGGACCTCCTTTTGGGCTCCTCCCTCACCTTGCCTTCTGCTGAGCTGACCTTCCTGATGGTAATCCCAGCTGAGCACAGATTGCATGTGGGTACTCCAGGCCACAGCTGGCTGGAAACTTCTGAAACTGTGCTGCTCTTGCCTCCTGAGCTGCTGCAACCCACTAAGTAGTCACTTATTTTAATGCAGTTTTTAACATAACTGGAGCAATGGTTGTGCCCAAGCCCGGAACCACCACCAAAGAGACCACCAGGGATACCAAGCAGTATGCAACCACAGAAAGAGCCACCAGGGATACCAAGCAGTATGCAACCACAGAAAGAGCCAGTTTATTCAAGCAGCTGCTCAGGCATTCGACACAGACCAGCTTAGCAGTCAATGCCGAATACCCCAAGCACAAATTTACAAGCTGTTTTATACACTTCAGAGAAAGGGACTCAGTTTCTCTTTTACAATTGGAGGGTTTGTGTCCTTGTTTGCATATCAGGCCATAAAAGTTTCAGCTGCATAGTTTTAGTCACCATAGTAACCACTGGTGTATAGGAGGTCAGCATTGAGGTCAGCTTGACCACAGTCGGGAGATCCCCCATTACCCCTAGCAACAGCCTAAATTAGCTGCCAGGGTCATCCTGTTATCTAGCTAGGCTGACTTCAGCTCATCTCCAGCTTTTCATTTTTAACCCCTTTTTAGCATCAGCAGCTCTGGCAACTTTTTAAGTTAACTCATTGGGACCTCACAAAATAACTATGGGTGATTTCAATGTTTCTGAGCTTGGTTATTTTAGAGAGATAAAATGAGACAGTAGTAATAAATATTAAGGTCACTACCAGTTTTGCAGTTTTGAACATTCATGAATACCCTTTTCTATTGATCATATCACATACATCTTGTATTGGAATACACATATCACAACATGGAACTTTTTGCCATTATCCACCAATCTCGATATTATAGAACATGTTAACTATAGAGGGCATTCATCACAAAAAACTTACTTAAAACACAATATGGCAGATATATTTCAAGAAACATATTTTAGGAATAGGATGTCAATATTTTATATTTATGAAATAAAGTTCATCATAAAGTAGAAAAGAATTATCCACTATTGATTATGGCTAATATCCTGTATGAGGGGTAAGTATTTTCAAAACCAGGATCAAACGTGTTTTTCAACTCTCGTACCTCTTTACACCTTTTGACCAATTCCAGTCGATAAATTTGCGTCATAATTTTAAGTTACTATATTCTGTTTCATATGATAATTATGCTAAAATTTGACCTATCCCTTAATATGGACATGTAGAAGCTACACCCATTATTCAGATACTATAAACAATGTCATTATAACCATCTTGATATATAAATAGTGATTTGTTTGTTCAAACTTGCCATATTTTGGAAGAATATTGTGATCTAAATGGTGTTTATATTTTTAGTAATTTTATATAAGAAAATACATTAATTTGCTCTTATATTAGTCCATTTGCATCTTAAAAGTTGCCCATTTTACTATATATTTTACAACACAGTTCATTTCATTTATTACATTATGAAAATAATAAAGACATTATTCTGAAAACTGAATAGACAAAGAAATTTAAAAAAAATATGTTTCACTAGAGATAATCTGTAAATCTTTGTGACACTCAGGTTAGTTCTAGGTTCTAAATCAATAAAATCCCAGGCATATTTCTAAGTTGCTAATTATCTAATAAGATAAAAATAACTTTTTGATTTTCCTAGTTTTATCTAATATATGACTTTTGTGAATGTATTGGTAATAAATTTATTGGGTTTTATTCACCATAAGTAGATGAACATTAAATCCAGTAAATTTGATCATTCTGCTGCACATTGTTTTTGTTTGATTTTTTATTATATTGACTGAATTGACTGATTTTGATTACTCCTTCCTTCCTTCCTTCATTCCTTCCTTCCTATTTGATAGCCATCACATTTAAAATCTCAAATTCTCTTTTCTTTCTTTCAAAGCAAAGTTTTTCTTTTAAAAATATTTTGTGTATTTTTTTTAGATAAATGGTGCCCACCTCAAAATTGTAAAATGATTCTTCACTTTTAAAACATTTACATCTCTGGGGTTGGAGTTGTGGTTCAGTGGTAGAGTGCTTGCCTGGAATACATGAGGCCCTGGGTTTGATACTCAGCACCACATATAAATAAATAAAATTTTAAAAATTACATATTAATTAGTATGTATTTCAACACATTTTTATGTTGATGTTCCCTCTGTATTTCTTTTCATGCCATGTATGTGCCCTATCTTTCCCTACATTTAGTAGCATTATTTTTTCAACTGATAATATCACTTCTTCATGTATATTTTTACCATTTGTCAAAAGTAACACAAATTTGTTTTGAAGATTACAGACATGACAATTAATTGAGACAAGTTGGTACATATTTCTATAATTCTGTTTGTATCTACTTAATACATGCTTGGATTTTCCAAATACTCACTTAAAGTAATAACATATGATCAGTTTTGAAGAGTCAACAATCTTTCCAAGGCTAATACAAGACTACCATTTGAAGAGTGGCTGTTGGTCCATGTTTTAGGATAGTTTGTGGATATGGTTGTAGGTTGTAACTAGAAGTATACTAAATTCTCCAGCCTTTGCAGACAGGTAAGTGAAGCACCAAAATTATCTTAGTTATCTGTTGGACATCAGTTTGGGAGAAAAACATTAAAAAAAAAACCCACAGTTAAAACTCCTCCCAGTCCAGTCTCCTTACATATGTTGTGAGCTAGAGTAACCCTAACCTAGCAGCACATAGGCTTGGTAGCTTCCTGGTCTCAAAGGAATTAAGTCATTTCATCACATGCACAGTGTTGAACAATGCTATAAATAAAAATTATATAAACAGGACTCCTACAATAAGCAAGTGATCTTTCTGCCTCAGAACTATCCTGTTCACACACACTCAGCAGCTGAGTTAGCTACACAGTAGTCAGTTAGCTACACAGGTCACAGGCAGGCAAGCCGACAGGCAGGAAGAAAGGGCTCTCCACCAAAGCAGGCTCCTTGGCTCTGCCTCAGGAGATTAAAAGACTAGGTCCTTGAGCAGGAGCTACTCCAAGGGGCTTGGATATAGTTCCAATCAAATTCCTCAGGAGTGAGCATGGAAACACCACTAAAAGAGAGAGTGAACACATAGCCCATTTGCAAACAGGGATTACCTTCCAAATCTCTTATTTTATCTTTACAGTTTATATGTATGAATATTCTAATCCATATATAACTATATTTGCTGTATATAAAAATAAGGTTATCCTCTGACTTCAAACTCTTTGTTAAGGAAAACTGATGTCTTGGGAAGAAAGCATGCTTTTGAGCTTGCAGTTTTATATTTCACTAGCACACCACTGCTTCCCAGGGGGTGAAATGGTTGGCCATAAAAAATTGTGATCTGGAAATTGGGAAAGGTCAGGAAATCTAAGCTCCAAGGTATCCCTGCACATGTTACTTAAGAGGAGAGAGCCAGTGAGCAGGAGATGATCTGAAGGTCTGTAGGTGGGAGAGCCAAGGGAAGAATTCCAATTGATGTAAACAAAGGGGTATCTACTGGGAGATGGAACTGAATTCAGCAAGCCATAGAGCAGCAAGAATTCTCCCCAAACTTCAATTCAGCCATATTAAGCTAACCTGGCAATGGGACTGGCAAAAACCTATGCTGAAAGTTCCCATTTGGCAATACATATTTCCAACCTTTTATGTTGTGATAAGCCTGTGAAACCTGCAGAACTGACCCAAATAATTCAGGTTTTATCAGATCCTTTAGTGACTCTTTTGGAAACTCAGGCAATTTAAATTCAAAAATATGGATTTCAACTTTTAATCCGGTTTCTTGAGTCCTCTTCTCTGTACCCTACCCCCAGGTCATTTCCTTTCCACCTCTTCAATCATTTTTTTCATTCCACAGCACTGAATTATGAATCTGAAGTCCTCATTTGCTAAAAATATCTGTCACTTTGTAGTTTATAAGTCTTACTTCAACCTCATTTTCAGATCATCCATCCTAGTTCACCACACCACAATTTCACAAAGGTAGAACTGGACTATCAGAGACTGTGGACAAGAGTCAATAAGGCCCTGCTTTGTCCTCATTTGTTTCATGCTTCTGTGTGAACAAAGTAGGGCTTTTGTCTGCAGGTCGGCAAAAAGCTCTGACTTCCTTTCATGATTATTCTAGATCCTTTCTAATAAAGTGATACTGTTGACTTGCACAATATTACAGGGTCTGGATTTCCTGAGTAAGTTCAAAGCAGCCATTGAGGAGTTCCCTGAAAGACCCTTTTCAATTGCTTCTAGTTGATCAGAAGGGCTCTTTCCTTGACTTACTGCAACAAGAGAAAGAGAAGTACATAGTAAGTACAAAACTGGTCATTCCTTGGAGAGAGATGTGCCTGCAGTGGACCTGGGGACATATCCAGTGGAAGTACATTTGTTGCTGGGCAGCCTTCACAGAAATCAGAAGCTGTTACACACAACCTGTTACACACACAGAGGGAAGGGATGGATTTCCACTCTGATGGCAAGCCTTCATGTGTCCTCTTCTTCACTGGCATCACGGGGTCCTTCCTCAACAACCTCTACCTTTGATCAGCTGATTCATTAGAGGTATCAAGTTGTTCCTTGCACTGGGTGATCCAAATCATCAGCCTATCCATATGAGACTGAATGTCTGCCAGTATCTTAGTTACATGAGCTGTGGCCATTGCTTCCTGGGTGTCCACTAGATGAAGAGCCTTCTGCTCCTCATCAGCAATCACTTTCTGAACTTTCTTAAATTCTTCTTTTAATTTTGGTTAGTGAGATTATTTTCACTTTTTAAAGCAGGTATTAATTTCTGATATCTCCTAAGTAATCAAAAAAATACTTAATTTTAAAATAATAAACCAACCATTCTATTAGTCAGCCTTATATCACTTTAATGAAATACCTGAGTTAACCAACTCATAAAGAAAAAATGTCTGTTTTTCTTATGATTCTGGAGGGTCTAACCCAAGAACTAAGGACCCCTTGTTATGCTCCTCTAGAAAGGGAATGATGTGATGATGTAAGCACTTTGCCCAGTAAGTTCCTCACCACTTGATCTAGGAAGCACTAGAGTACAGGCTGGGGGAATTCCCAGTAACCTAAGAACTTCCCATAACCCCTACTCTCAAAACTTGAACCACCTTCCAATTACACCATCCTGTGCACCAAGTCTTTAACATATATGCTTGGAGGATCGTTAACATCCCAACCACAGCTACCATCCACTGAGTGCAGTTAATCATGAAGCCCTGTTCTCAGGGGAGAGAAAGTAAATACCAGGGTGATGGTGTCTTCGACTGCCAATTCTATATGTATTTCAACATTCACTATTATGTTGTCAAATGGAACATTTAGAGAACATTTAGGGAAAAGATAACTAAATAAATGTCATTGAAAAGTTGGACATTAGTGTAATGCTATACTCTCAGCTGGAATATAGCTCATTATTCTTTCTGGTGTATAACAGAGTTCTTTGAGAATACTATAAAAGCTAATATAATTCTGATTATTCCCTATTTTATTATTCACTAGTTCTATGTTCTTAGTACTTGGTAAAAGTACATGTAGTATTTGTTTTCAATTATCTGTGTTCTTCTAAGGACCTTCTTTCAGATATTCATTTAAAAATATCAAACCAATATCCAAAGAGAAAGTAACTGCAAAGATATAATATTCTTTTTGTGACTAATTTTATTTTTTTCTATTTTATTTTTAATAAATGTTGATGAGTAGCCAGATATAAATAATCCAAGCTGAATCTGTTCTGAATTTTCATTATTAATAATGTTTATTGAATTATGTTTATGAATTTTATAATATTATGTTAACCATTTAATTTTTTATATAAGAAATGATGATATGAAATAAAAATAATTATTAAATTATTAAATTCTCTGTAATTAATTATAGAGAAGATTATAAAAATAAATTAAGTCCATAATTGCCTTTGTTAAGATGAAGAATAACTAGAGTATTTATAAAATTAAGACAAATTTGCAATTGGGATGCAATATGTAGAACACTTTTTCCCATTGCACATATTTTGTATTAATAATTTACTTGGCTGAGTGCAGTGGCACATACCTGTAATCCCACTGGCTCAGGAGGCTGTAGCAGGAGAATTACGAGGTCAAAGCCAACCTCAACAACTTAGCAAGGCACTTAGCCACTCGGCAAGACTCTGTCTCTAAATAAATACAAAATAGGGCTGGAGATGTGACTTGTGGTTAAGTGCCCCTGAGATCAATCTCTGGTACAAAAATAATAATAAAAATAATTTACTTGGACAACTATTCATTGTATTGTGTTATTTTATTATTTGACATTCCCTCTTACTTGTATTCAGTCCTGCCCAGTGCTACCCTAGAATAAGCAATATTAATACCAGAAATACAAATTACTAAAATCTTGTGAGTATATGCAAATGATCCACATGTTCTTCAGCTAATAAGATTTTAATTATCTCTATAGACACTATATTTATTGAACTATCTCTATGAAAGTTCATATTTCCAGGAAAAGAAGACACAGACCTTCATCTTATTCTCCTTATCTCCCTACCTGTTGAGTCTATCTGTTCAGGGGTTCTTCAAATATTTTACATAGGCCACAGGTCATTTGACTCTTCAAAGCAAAGTCATTTTACTAATTATACATAGTTTTTCATTAACAATATAATTGTCCTCCTAGGAATTTTTTTAATAGCATCAAGGGACTGTGAGCAAAAGAGTGTGGACAGATAATTTCTTAAACTGGTTAATTATTCTACAAAATTTTTCTACTTTTATATTAAATCAAATTTACTTAAAATGTAAGTTAAAAATGAGTAACATACTGTTAAAGCTTTTGCTAGTAAGCTTTTTGGCTTCAGCATTAAAAGATCCAACCAGATCAGTTTTAGGGGTGGAAAAGTTTATTTGGGAGTTTCAGAGGTCTCAGTCCATAGACAGCAGGCTCCCTTCCTCAGTACTTAAGGTGAGGCCAAACATCATGGCAGCCGAGTGTGGCAGAGGGAAGCAGCCAACATAATCATCAGGCAGCAGAGAAAGAGATCTCAATTTGCCACAACAAATGTGTACCAAAAAGCCACAACTACAAACATCACCCTCCTCCAGCCACAACACGCTTGACTTAAGATACCACTCAATCCCATTAGATGATTATTTCACTGATTGGATTAAGGGTCTTACAACCCAATAATTTCTTCTTTAAACAAATTTCCAAAGAACCATTTCTATGATGAGAAAACAGCCACCTACACCCAACTCTTGGCACTGAGATGGCTTTCTAGAAAGTTACTTTTATTGAACATCCCAACATCCACTTCCACTCAAAATTCTCTTACCCTGGTTTTGATTCTTTTCAATTGAATGCCTGTGTCAACAATGCTCCTGTGAAATGAATGCAGAGCACTTGAAAACTGGCATTCATCAATTTTGGATTCAAAGGCCTGGAGTTTCCAGGCTCTGGTAGAGCCTTGCTTTCTCTTGCACTTGCTTTCTCTCCCCTGTGGGTCTTTTTGAGACTTGGGACCTAAGGGCCCCACTTAGTAGCTGCTATGAAACCTGCTCACTCTCCAGATATCTTCCAAAGTCACAGACAGACTGAAGCACTGTGACATTACCATGCACAGGCGAGCAGAGAAGCAAATTGTCCTGACTTCATAAGACAAAGATACAAGACAAGAATGAGTTCAGTTGTCATGGTATGAGGGAAGACTGAGGGCCCAATCTGCAGGAGCATGTTCTTTTCAGTAAACCTGACCCCAACTTCTTCATGCACTGGAAGTGGAAAGTGGGTCTGTGGGGGTACTAGCCCACTTGACCTATGAGCAATTCTGCTTTTTCCACAGCCTGGGACCTGTCTGTCACCTGCTTGCCAGTACCAATTTCCAGGGCTACTAGGAAGCACTGTCCTAGGTTGAGAGCACCAGGCATGTTGTGCTCCTAGACACCTGCATGCTACAGCCAGCACTGGGAACTCCACAGGTCCAGTGTATGCAAGAGTTCTAAACATGGTGGGAGGACTCAAGGATCAACTCGCCTAGCATTGGTACCAGGACAATGCCATGCCAGCCACTCTTCCATATCCTGGATCACCTGAGATTTTGCCCAGTCAGATTTTGCCTATGTCCCTGCAGGAAAAAGGAGTGCCAGCTGTTGACATCTAACCACAGTGGAGCATCCACTTAAGCTCCATGCCTTATGGGAAGTTTGAGATAGATAATGTCACATGTAATCTGGTGACCCCTCATTCATAGAAAGGCAATACAGGTGACAGTTTGAACCTGTGCAGAATGAAAGTAAGGGGAGGTGGGTGGTGGCTGTACTTTCATGTACAGGTCTGAGGGAGTGAGTCACTGGACTTGTGTGAGGGAGGGAAGGAGAGAGCAAGCAAGGGAGCATCCCTTGATGGGCACCTGCAGATGCTGTAACCCTGTTCCAAGGTCACGTCCAGAAACTCTTTTTGGCTGAGTTTCCTACAGTTGATTTAACTGAACGTGACATGTACATGTATTTGACCTACCTGGCTTAACATAATGGTTCATCCTCTTGACCTGACTCTAGCCTTTCTGACACAAGGTCCTCTGAGAAAATGCCAAGGGTTTTGTAGCAGTGTTGGAGGAAACAGTTTTCATGTGTCACACGCCCTGGAACAATCATGCCCAAAAAACTTTTGGGGATGAATGAAACCAGTACCTGATAATGACCTGATAAGCACACTTATCCAGTACTTCATGTCAGCTTTACACGTGCAGAGCACTAAAGGAGAGTAAAAGTAACAAGTTTCTAAAGTTGGATATTAAAAAGGGAAGAGCTAAAGATTATTCCATGGAGCACTAACTCCAGAAAGGTATTGAAAAATGAAAGGTTCATTTTTTTTCACAGACAATAAAATAAACTGTACTTGTTCATGGTCCCCTAAAAAATACCAGCAGATTCATTGGTTTCTACATATCAGAAGCAAAGATTAAAAGGGAGATTATTAGTTACACAAAGATAAAAATTGGCAATAGTTCAACTTCCAAAGGAATTAAGTGCACTTGCAGCTTCTGAGTTCTTTCAGGTTGCTTGCAATAGACATCATATTACACATGTGCTGATTTTCCTTTCCTGTTATGATACCTAGTAGGGAAGGCTTTCCTTATACACTGGCACCTTAACCCAAGCATCTGAATTTACACCAGTGAAATGTTTGAAAGGCAGCACTTAGAGATGTCTCTCCAAATAAAATGGCAACCTCATCAGAAAATATATATGATAAAAATATATATGATAAAAAATGATAAAAATCTATAAGTACACAAGAATGTAGACCCTAAAGAGGACAAATAAGAATTTGAAAAACAGTAAAGTTTTATTGAACCCCAAGAACACTATGCTAGTTTTTGATCCCCCCAAATATTCTAAAACATTTCTAAAATACAACATCCTTTATCTTTTTTGAATTGATTTTAGCCATCAGAAGATGTTGCACCCCTAATGACTTAGATTTAGTTTCTATAAATGTGAATTTTTTCAAACATATATTCATTTAGGATGCCTTAACCTAAGAAGCCCAATTACCAATTTCAACAAAAAAAATTTATAAGAAAAGAGCCTCCTAAATGCAACAATACACAGGATGACTGAAAACCGTTCATCCAATGCATAAAATAATATTAAAAAGTTTTATAAAAGTTATGAATGGTTCTACAGTGATACATATAAGCCAGAATTTTAACACCTGCTATTGCTCATGAATCACACCAGAAGAACCTAAGATAATCAAACCTCTTCTCAATGATCCAAAGCAACATGAATTCTGCCCAAAGGCAGTATAGCTGGAGAATATGCAGTGCCAATAAGCAGCTCTCTTTTGTCATCACCTCTAGGTCCCCGAGCTCACATGGAGGTTCACTTCCATCTAGCCAAATTGTACAAGGCCATGTAATTTGTATACAGCCAAGGATCATTCCCCAGAAGGTTATTACTGATTTTAATGCCATAAAATCCTTGAGAGCATCATTTTTTCTTCCAAAATAGGCTATTTAATGGGAATGCTGTTGCTGGTCAGTTACTGAGAGTTGTTCCACCCCAGGGATGACTACAATAAAATAAAGGACATTGAGAAAACACTGAGGACTCCTACATTCTGATGAAATCATTAATCTTAAGAAGGCCTCCATTATAATCCTGCTAGTTTTCCAACTATATTTTATAGATGTAATTAAGTCATGGAGAAAATGTTAAAAAGAATTGATGATCTGGAATATCTGGAGAGGGTCATTAGGGCAGGTGACTGGATCCTCTTCCAGTTTGACCACTGTGCTGAGCTTGGCAGGAGAACCATCCTACGTAAAACCAGTCACTTTGTAAGGAATTGATACTTTCATTTTTGAAATCTATCTCACTAGAGGTTTTACTTACCACTCAAGACTTGCAGTCATGGAGTGTGTCATTACAGAGAGATTGATCCCTGTCTCTGTAAGCAAAGTAATGGTCCTGGGATGACCTCTGACCATAGAAATTCCTCAGTGATCCGTAGGAGCATGGAATGGGAAGAGAGGCAGGGACATCTCAGATGTATTCAATTCTTAGGTCATTAGGATTTAAGAAGAGTGTTGTGATCAATCCAAATCTGGCCAAAATGACAGGCCTACATGGGGTGCTGACTCTGGCCTGTCTTCTCAGTCACTGGGAATGCTGACCCAGGAACATCTAGAGTTTAAAGTCAGCTTCAGTCATTTGGCCAGGCCCCAACCAAACCCTGACAGTAAATATAAATATGTCATCAGCAAGGGATATGGCACAGTGGAGAGCTTACCCTGAATTCAATGTATGATACCAAAAAAAAAAAATACATACGTAAATCAATCAGCCAATAATTAAATTAAATTGAGGCTCATTGAGTTTTCATCCCTGCAGATGGTCAAGTTCTGTTCAGCTCCAATTGTAAATCCTGGCACTGAGAGAGAGAGATGAGTTTCGAGAAATTGTCTTCCATTGAACATCTCAAAATGCACTTGTCAAAATCCAGTTGCCCTGGTTTTGATTCTTCTCAATGAATTGTTCAACTCTTTGAAGAATGCTCCTGTGAAATGATTGCAGAGCACTGGAAACCTAGGTCATTCAAAGGATCGATGGGTGACATCTATCAACTTTGGATTCAATGGCTGGGAGACAGGAGGCTACGGTAGGGAACTGCACTTGCTTTCTCTCCCCAGAGCACCTTTCTGGACCTTGGGCGCCAAGGGTCTAGCTGAGTGACTGCTGCGACATCCTGGCCACTCTGCAGATATCTGCCCATGTCACAGACTGGCAGAATCACAGCACTGTGACATCATTGTGCTCGGTCAGCAGAAGAGCTTCTGGGGGCGATGGCCTCCAAGGAAGATGCAAGACAAGCACCAGCTCAGCTGTCATGGGATGAGTGAAGGTGTAGGGAGAGAGTCCAGGGGTGTGTTCTTTTCCACCAATGCACACCACTTTCTTCACTCACTGGAAGTGTAGTGTGGGTCTGCTGGGGGCATGGCCCATCTGACCTATGGGTGAACCTTCTGAGGCCCAGGACACAGCTGTCATGCGCCTACCAGCACTACCCGCCAGGGCCACGAGGCGGCGCAGTCCACAGCCTGGCCTGGGGACCGATGGGCGCCATGCCGTCCACATCCTGCTGCCAACACTTGGGACCTGCTGCGGCACCTGCAGAACCCAGAGGCCTGGAGGGCAGCAGGAGGAAGCAAGGATCAGTCAGTTTAGCACCAGCAACAGCAGAAATACCCTCCCGTTGCGCTCCTCCAGGCCCTGCTTCACCCGAGATTTTTCCCAGTCAGAGAAGCACTTAAGGTCCATCCCAGCCACAAGTGCTGGCAGCTGAAGATATCCGAGGGCGGTGCACCATCCTGTGATCCTCGGTGGGCTATGTGATTCTCAGTACAGAGAAGCTGGTGGAAGCAGGAGGTGACCTGGCTGCTATCCTGTTTAAGAAACCTGCACAGGTCCATGATGTCTGCAGCATTTACAGAGCCCCACACAAGCTGAGAGCCAAGGGTCTTGCTGTTGTGGTTTTGAGCATTTGCTGGCAGGTGACATAGCATGCACTCATGGGGCAGCAGAACATGGCACACACCTGTCAGACAGCAGAATGTGGCACACACCCATGGGGTAGTAGAACGTGACACACACACTTGGGTCAGCAGAACATGGCACATACCAATGGGCCAGCAGCTACATGTGGCTACTTTACCCCACTCAATGGGAGACTTACATATTTTAATTTTGGACTCTTTAATGTGGAGTCCACAATTTATACTATTTTTGGGGAAGTTCATCAGGACATGAGATGTTACGAGGAAAGAAAGGCCGAGTGACCTTGAACGGCTGCTTAGGAGATGCCCCAAGGCCAGTGGACACATATCACTTCCTGCAGTTCTGAACCGTGTGGTGTGACAAGGCCAGTGTCTGAGGAGCCTTCCTCTCCTTGCCTCCTGGCAGGTGGGACTGTCCCTCCTGCAATAATGACAGGGGTCTGGGGGAGTTAGAGAGTGGTTGGGTGCTAACTCTGGACCAGGGCATTTGGCAATACCTCCAAGACCAAGGTGCTACTGAGGACGAGGGCTAGTTTATTTAGACCTGCGAGACTGCAGTAGAACTAGTGGCCCTCACATCCCCAGCCCTGTGCCTGCAGAGCCACCAGTGGGCAGCTCCCCTCCTCTCCTTTGGTTTCCGTGACCCCCATGCAATTGCCCTGCACTGCTGTCTGTGGTGGCCCTGGTATGTCATCGCATTCTCTCTCTTGCTCCTGCAAGGGGTCTTCACCCAGGTTGTGCCAGGAAGGCAGGGCTGTAGGATGGTCAGCAGCCTGTCTCCCTGCCACCTGCCAGCCACCTCCTGGGTACCCTGCAGCACCTGGCTGCTGGGAGCACCTCCACATCCCCCGGCCAGCAGCTCCACCTGTCCACCTACCCAGTGTGAGTAGGGGGGAGTTCCAGACGCATCTGCATCAGTGGAAAACAGCAGGATTGGTGGCTATTTGCTTGACTGTTGTGAGTTTGAGAGAAAATAAAATAAGCATGGCAACAGGTATTTTGTCCAATTTGTTCATCGCCATGTCACCAACCCTTAAAGCAGCCATATGGCCTGTCCTCAAGCTGAGTGAGGACACACGAATGCCTTCAATGTACTTATCATGGTCATTTAAACTCCAATGTATTAATAAACACAGTCCCTGTTGCGTTGAGCCAGGTGGCGTAGTTGTGGTGGGCTCACTCTGTGATGAGTAATGCTACCATGTCTGTTGTGATTGTCCCCAGCCACTTCCCCTCGTGGGGTGGTGGGAGGACATGTGGAACATTCTCATGCTCTTTAGAGAAAATCCTGAGGTCAAAGCAGGAAGAGTGGCCTACAAATACAGATTAGCACCATTGGCTCGACTGTGTTTCTGCTTCCCAGTCCATGACCACTCTGTCCCATAACAGTGCTTGGCCATGGAGAGAAGGCTGCAAGTGTGCGCCTGGCCTGCACAAAGGTGCAGAGGGCACACTGCCTGGGACCCACAGCAGCTGTGGACCTTGAGTGGTGTGAAATGTGCTCTTAGCTGATGCAGTGGTGTGCTGCGTCCTTCCTGCTCTAATGAAAGGGAGTATCCCCAGGTTCGCCCATCTTTCTTCAATCAGGGGCACAGGCAGGGCCTTCAAAGGGCTCACAGGCTACCGGCCTCCTCTCCCATCTTCCCAGGCATTGACCGCAGGACAGCTGACTTGCCATCCTCTCCTCCGCCTGAACCTCTGCCTCAACCCTCACCACCAGGTCAAAGGTCACCCCCGGACACGCTTACTGCTCACCCGGTGCTCCCAAGTCACTGTCTCCCTCCTTATCCTGCCCTTGCTCCACAGCCTCTGGTCATCTCGGATCACTTGTCAGTTCCTGGGAGGCAGGACTCGTCCTTGTTCTGGGAACCCAGGTGCCATCTGTGTCAGGAGGGGCATGACAGGTGGGAGGTCCCTGTCAGCATTTCCTGAACAGGGCAGCTCCATCAGGAAGGATCAGTAAGGGCCGAGGGCTGGGTCAGGTCAGAGCCAGGTGGGTGTTGGATGGAGTCTTCCTCTCACAGGGGCTCGGACATCCTCCCCCCAGGGCTGCTTCTTTACATGCCATGGACACAAGAAGAGGATATCTGTGTGCGTGCTAAGTGAACAGCTGACGGCCCAGTCCTGTGTGTGTGTGTGTGTGTGTGTGTGTAAGGATGCAGCTGCAGGCACTGTGCTCTGGCTGGGGACCCAGGGCTGCTCCAATCCTTTCGCCTCACTGGATTGTAAACTGAAGCGTGAGACAGGGTACCACCTCACCAGGCGGACAGTGCTGCTGATGCACTGACTGATATGTATTTCAATTAAAGAATGAGCCACGAGGGCTCAGGGTGGACCAGAAACTTTGCAGCACTGGCTGGGAAGGTCCTGGGCCAGGGCTCCAGCAGCCCTCTGCTGGGAAAGCAGTGATGGTGACTTGGCTTCACTCACAGAATGTTGCTCACTTAATGGACCTCAGGGTTTCCTTGTACACAGCCGCCTGCCCTGACAGACGAGTTCCGTAGGCCCTGTGGAGATCCTGCCATGTGGCAGGTGTTGCGTGAGGAGCTGGGGAAGTAGAGGGATGCAGGGTGCCAAGGCAGGCCCTGTGGTCTACCAAGGCCAGAGGTAACAGCAGTGGGGTCACGTCCACAGACAGGGAACTGCTCTCCACCCACCCCTGAAGGCAAAGTTTTGCCCCCTGGTCAGTTATGAAAACAGCACAACCAGGACACAGCTGGCTCACAAAGGCTCTCAGAGCCGACTCCAGCACCCTCACGGCCCCAGGTACACTGCAGTCAGCCTCCCACGGACATGGGCTTTTCCATCTGCAGGCCCCAAAGCCAGCCTGATGGGAAGAGCCACACATGCTCTGTCACACGTGAAGTTTTCTGGGATTGGTCAGGTCAGCATGCTATCCTAGGGCTCAAGTGATCGACACATCTCCAGTGGCCACCTATCATGGTCAGAGCTTGGAATCCATTCTGAGCAAGAAAATCAAACCTGGGCCCTGATTGTAAGCACTGTAGAATGGGCTGCTTCCCCATGTGGGTCTCCCTAAAGATCAACCCACAGAGGGCCCTTCCTCTAGGATTCAGGCCCCAAATTCTCACACTTGAGAGCTAGAGGTTGGGAGTTGAATTGTGCCCCCTTCAAAAGACACACTGAAGCTCTGACCCCCAGGATCTGGGAATGTGACCCTTCTCAGTGAGAGGGTTCTGCAGATATCATTAGTTAAGTTGAAGCCACACTGGAATGTGGCTGTGTCCTTGTGAGACAGGAGACACAGATGTGGATAAAACAACTCTGTGACATTTAGACAGACATCAGGGTGATGCTGGGAGGTAGGGCCACAGTTGGGAGCATGGCAGCACCTTGGTGGACACATGATCCTTCACCAGCCACCTCTCACTGCCCCATCCCGGGGAGTCTCCCATGCAAACTGCCTGCCCTCAAAGGGCACAGCTGCTTTGGGATGCCAAATTTGGAGGAGGGCAATGAGAATGTACCAGAAAAAATGTGCATGCTCAGCAGCAAGGGATGGCAGTCAGGCAGAGGGGCAGACTCACTGCCTGGGCTGCTCTGCCTCTCAGCTGAGGAGGCCGTCCCTTGGAGGTTTTCAAGTGCCCAGAACCACCTGGGGGGTCCAGGTATGCTGCACAACTCACACGTAATTCCTCTTCTATAACCTGCCATTCACAGGTATCATTCCTGGAAACAACACAAGTAGATTGTCACCAACATTCCCCGTCCATTCTCCTGACACCAGAGAACCTGGAAAATGCAACTCTGATCGGCTGACTAGATGAGCTCAGATGCTTCCAGGAACTCCTAGACTCTCAGCCAAAGTGTTCAGGTAGCTGCTGATGCACCCATGTCCCACCATGTCCAGCTGGGTGCCCTCCCTCCTGCTCCTGGCTCCGCTGCTCCAACCTGCAGATGTGAGAAGCAAAGTGCCCTTCACCAGAACCTGTGCTGGCTTGACCTGCTGTCTGAGCATGCCTCACCCGCCACAGACTCCCACAGAGCTTGACCTGCCATCTGGGTCCATGCCTCACCCACCACAGGTGCACACAGAGCTCACCACACCTACCACAGGGGCACACAGACACAGAAGACAAACACAAACTCACACATACATTACAAATACAAGCCCACACAGAGACACACAGAAATATACACACTCACATACAGATCCCTTCTCACACGAAGAACAGGTACACACGGACCAGCCAAGCACATGCATGTGCACAGGAGCACACAGACACACAAGCAAACACACTCTCCCAAGGGCTCCTGCTTTCCCATCTGATCCCTGGTCATGTCTGCAATTCTGTTGGCGAGTCCACCCAGTAGGAGCACCCAGCTCAGCAGGTCATTCCAGACACACCAGTGGGATTGCTGGATGCCTTCCTTTCACTCCACTGGAGGTGGCTACACACTTGCTCCCAGAATCTAAACACACATAACTGCCCTCTGCCTTTCCCTCACACCAGAACAAGCAAACACACCACTCTTACACACACACACACACGTGCACACACAGCATGCACACATTTGCTCTGAGGACAGCCCAATCCAGTGGAGGACAAGTCTGGGCTTGCTTCTGGGCAGAGCCTGGGGCCTGTGCACTCAATAGCAACTGAAAGTTTGAAGAAGACCAAAAAAAGAAGGTAAGAAAGTCATGCCTGAAAAGGAAAGGAGTTATTGGATAAAGCATGCAATTTAGTGCAACTATATAGAGCCAGAGGTTAGAGGCAACAGGGATTCCAAACCAGGGTGATGATAATTATGCCATAAAAATAATTAATATTTCTTTCATCATTCACAAAGGGGCCAGAAAAGATGATGGCAGCAGGCAGGTTTCCTGCAGGAGAAGTAAGGAAGCAGAGAAAGTCAGTGCTCGTCCTGCAGGGATTCTGAAGGCTCCTGCAGCACCCACCTCCAGGCACAAACAGGGCTGGGAACCCAGCAAGCAGCTCTCCAGAATGATTAGCAAACATGCCCCCCATGCAGGGTTCACATGAGGGATAAGGATCATGAGTGGGTTTGAGCTGAGAGCTCATGTCCTACTGTAGGAAGGATTTCCACTATCCTATCCCATGAGACAGCACGTGCAGAGAAACACACCACACACACACACACGGGCATACACACAGGCAGACACAGGCACACATGCAGAGACACACACACACACATACAGATGCCCAAGAGACACACATCCTCACACACACACAAAGCAAAACTCTGGAGCCAGGTTTCTGCAGCCCCAGCTCATCAAAACTCCGGGTGGAGGGAAGTCTTCCTAGGAAGAGAGCTTTGCGTGCTGACAGGGGACAGTGGCAACTAAGAGGAGCTCACAGAATGCCATGTTAGCATTCTCTGACACAGAATCTCAGACGATAAGCAGGGGTGTGTTTTTTCTTATTTCAAGATAGGTAAAAGAAGAATAGAAGGAGGTACACAGAGGTCACCTGTGGCAGGACTCCAGAAGGGGCTATGTGCATTGGACATGGATGGCACGGGGACACACAGATGCTGGAAGCAGGCATAGATGCTGCAGAGTTACATGGCCTGGTGGTGTGGCAGGACCAGTTCACTCCTGGGAGGAAAAAGACCCTGGTTGCGAGAACACAGTGGCATTTAAGGTGACTGGTCAACAAAGACAGAGGTGGAAAGCCAGCATCTCTCCATGGGGCCATGTAATTAACATGAAAAAATGGAAGATAATGAGCTAGGGATGAAAGTGTGCAAGGGTCTGTGGCCCCACAATGACAGGGACGTGGTCACCTTGAAAGAGGCTGGGGCAGATAAGGATTGGACCCAGTCAGTGCTGAAGGGCAGCAATGCAGTTGCAGGTGTCTGTGGCTGCAGCATGGGTGGGGAAGCCCCTCCACCCTCTCCTGGTGGCAGAGGTGTGTGGTGCAGTCGCTGTGCTCCTAGAGGCCTGTCCTGTGAGCAAAGGGAAGAAGACAGTACCCAGCAGAGACCCTCACCAAGAGCAGAAGGGCTACAGAAGGTCAGGGTCAGCCAGGGGAGCCTGTGTCCAGAGAAGAGATGAAGAGAGCCTTATCAGAAGGTGATGAATCTTTGATTTGGGTTTAATTTGTACACAAATGTGCCCTTTGCAAGATGTTGATACTGATCAGAGCAGGAACTTGCTGGGAAAGGTGGAGGGATAGGAATGCCATTTTTGTCCCATCTGTTTGGCAATGGTGTCCAGGGACCTTGCCCTCACTGAAGGAGGGGCTGCTGGCCCATGGATCCCTGGCTGGAGCCACTGTGCTGACATAGAGAAGCATGAGCAGATGGAGTGCTTGAGGGGGGCATTCTGTGTTTGGAGCCGCAGGCAAGGCTGGCTCCCACTTTAGTGCTCCACACCCTGAGACCCTGGCCCCTCTCTCCATCCCTGACCCCTGGGCCTCAAGGCTCTGTCAGCAAAGGGTGAGGCCCATCTGCCATAGGTATGCTTGACATCTCGACTCCAGGGCACAGCAGTCACAGAGCACAGTTGCACCCTGTCTGGGCCCACTGCCCACGAAGCACCAGGAGCAGCATGGCTGGAGAAACTGCTCTCTCAAAGAGGTCAACACCCACACCAGGAACCACCCACGTGTGGGAACAGGAGTCACATCCACATCTGGGTGCCACTCTTGTTCTCTGTCCACTGTGCCATTTTAAGTCATTGTTGATGTTTTTGTAGCTCCTGCTTCTTCCTTCCTAGCCACCCCTTCTTGTCCTCTTTTTAGATTGTAGCTCTCAGATCAAACCCTCTGAGCCTGAGCTCCCTACCAAGGTTCATCCATTTCCAGGGTGAACCACTTTGCAAAACAATAGCACCCTAGGACCTGGTCCAGCACTCCACATGCCTGAGGCTCTTACTCCTCCTCAGAGCTGGCTCCCTCCTTGGGAGAAACTCTGAGCAGACCAGGGTGAATCTGAGGGGCGACCCTGTGGGCCCTCGATCTTGGGACATTTCTGGTCTCACATCTTGAAGTTTCCAAGGCTAATGTCCAACCAGTTTCCTTCTGAGCTGGTGTCACGTCTGAGGAACCCCACCACCTGGCAGGGGACCTGGGGAGATGTTCTTGCCAGGTGGTTGCCATGCCTCTAGCCCCAGCAGGGGTGAGGGTCTGCAGGGCCAGGCAGGGGTCCAGACCTTAGGCTGGAGGGTTAGCATTAGACCCTGGGTAATGTTCTGCTGTCTTCTGTGGCAACAGCAACAGGGGTATGAGAAGCAGCCAATGTGGGTGCTCACACAGGCGGGGGCAGAGGAGGGGCATGACACCAGGCCTCTGGGGGGCATTCTGCTGAAGACCTTCTCTACCACCTCTCCTCAGGGGATGTGACTCCTGAGCATTGACTCGTACAGGCCTCCACTTCCTCTGAACAAATTCCTGTGCCTGTGCAGCCCCTCACGGACTCTACCCAGCTTCTGCCAGCTTGCGGGGCAGTGCTGGGGAGTGGGCACTGCAAGCCCCTGCACTTGTGGCGAGGTCTCTCCCTGCAGTGCCAGCCCAGCCCCAGCCCTCGCAAGCTCGTCCTGTTGGACTAATGCCTCTACCACACATCAAGATGCAAAGCCAAGCCTCCACCCCCTGCCTAGAAAAACCTTATAGCAATAGGTGGGGCAGACAGTCCCTGCTGTCCAGAACCACCAAAATCAAGTGTCCACAGAGCACTCTTGCCAGCCAGGTCCCATAATTTCCTTCTTGTTCCCACACACGTGATCCACCAATATCCTGCTATCTGGTGTCCACATGCACTTATGGCAATGCGGTTAGAATTCCCCCCTTTTTTGGAAAAGCTCTATGGGTACAAGACCAAGAAAAATGTAAGAGTTAACTTGAGTTCAAACAAGTCAAGTAGGATGAAGCTTGCTGGTCCAGTAGACCAGGAAAACTTGGATTTTAATTAATCAGGAAAAACTGACTGAAAGGTTTCCACAATTTGGAGATTACTCCAGAAATATCTGGGAAATTCCCTCCACTACGTGGCCCATTTGAACTCCACATTTACTCTGTAGTCTTCTGAGCCTGGAAGAGTTAAGTGTCGGTGTAAAAATTCCCAGCAACCTCAATTCTGTCAACTCTCACGTGCCAACCTGTGGCAAGCTACTGACTGGCATGTGGATGTGGGAAGGGCGTCTGTGCCCATGGAAGAGCTCCAGCAGATCCCTGACCTGGGGAGGCACTGCTCCTGAGGAGACAGCCCAGAGCCAGCGCCTGGCAGAAGGGGCGGGACCCAAACAGCATCCCAGCCCATAGCCTGTTGGAGAGGCATCAGGCTTTGTGTGAACAGAAACTTATAGAGGGAGCAGAGTCTTGGTGTCCGACATCCTCACTCAAAGATGGTGCCAGCAGCTGGTGAGATTTGAAGGTTTCCCCTCAGTGGAGGGAGTGCAGCCTGGCCTGCTGACAGAAGCTGAGGGTGCAGAGGTGGTCCCAGAGACCACACTGTAGTGGAGGTGACAGCGCCAGAGCTCAAGTGCCTGTGAAAGCCAGAGGATAATCTCCAGCTTGGGACTCCTGTGCATGTGCAGGGTGTGCATGTGTGCAGTGTATGCGTGCAGTGTGTGTGCAGTGTGCATGCAGTATGTGCATGTGTGCAATGTGTGTGTGCAGTGTGTGCATGTGCAGTGTGTACGTGAGTGTGCGTGCAGTGTGCACGTGTATGCAGTGTGTGTGTGCGGTGTGTGTGTGCATGTGTGCAGTGTTTGTGTGTGTGTATGTGCAGTGTGCAGTGTGTGTAGTGTGCATGCAGTGAGCGTGTGTGTGCTGCATGTGTGCACGTGTGTAGGTCCTGAGGAAGTTGCTGCATACACACAGAGTGCATGAGGTCACCTGCACCATCGCCACCATGTCCACCTCCTCCTTGCACATCTGATGTGGCTGTGGTTTCATCAGCTGCTGCCATAGCAGAAGCTGTGCATTGGAGGTGGCCTCACACCTGCTTTCTTGCTACCACACATTCGATGGTTGTGTTCCAGACCGAGTTGGTGTTCACATGGATGCTCTTCATAGCAGATGACTGACTGCCTTCTAGCAGAGACGGGGTGGCATGTCACAGTGGTCAGGTAGGTGGTGACACACAGGAGTGTGTGGAATGTGAGGTGGGGGCTCAACACCCCTGTGAAGCCTGCATCGCACAGTGACAAATCAACTGCTCTGTTAGGGCCTGAACTCCCGAGGCCTCCTCTCCCTTGACCTCCCAGGCCTGGTGTGGGAAGGCTTTTCCAGCTTCTGCTGAACACCACTGAGCCTCTGTGCCCTTCACTGGCTGATAGTCTAACCAAAGATTCATGGGCTTGAGAGGCCTGAGTGCAGAGGCAATTCCAAGGGTGCCTGCACCGGACACTCTCCACACCAGCAGGCAGTGCATCCCTTGCCCTCAGCTCTGCATGGTAAAGGCAGCCTGTTGTGCTGTTTGCCCTGAGCTCTGTGGTCTCTGTCTTCTGCAAGAGGACTCCATGCTGGGACGTTGGTGGCCCCTCCTCAGTCACCTGGTACCTGACACATGTGCTGCCAAGTGCCACATGCTGTCACAGGGCTGTGGAGGAGCTGGTGGGAGAGAAACCACCAGGAGGTCCAGATGTCACTGCACCATGGAGCACCAGTAGCTCAGGCCTCCATGGCATCGCCCCCGCTCAGTCTCCACACCTCTGCCAGTCAGGTGTCACTACACAACAACCCACCCACAAACCAGCCACTTAAGGATGTAATATTTCACCAGGCTGGCTGGTGGGCCCCTGCTGCCCTGCCTGGACCCCTGTGCAGCCCCTCTTCCTGGGTCTAGAGGCCGCTGCCTGGTGCTGGCTGTCAGCTGAGCTACTTTGTCATTTGGCTCAGCCCCCAGTGGCCCAGTCCAGTTTTGGAGTAGTGCCCTAGGGCCACACACCCAGGGCACAGAGGTGGTGACATGGAGCCCCTCAGTGCACAGCCAGGAGCTGCAATGTCACTGCCTGAGATTCAACTGGTCAAAGGAGGTCAAGGCCAGCCAACATGCTGAAGCAGGACAGACCCTGCCTCCCAAAAGCAAGACCTGGCTTTACGAAGGGGCAGTCAGCCCCAGGGATGAATGTAGCTCAGTCTCCTCTCTAAACTCTGATCGAGTTCACATCTCCCTGAGGTCCAATCATACTCCAAGGGGAGAGTGGGTCTGTGACACAGAGGTGGAGGACCTTCCAGAGTGGCTGGGAGCAACCCAGAGGCCTCTTTCAGGAGCAGGGCCCCGGGAAACCAGTGCGCTATGGGCATAGAAGACATTGGTTCTGGGTCCAGGACGTGGTGGGGCTGGGCTAGGGCCACACTGTGTGCATTTGCATGGGGAAGAAGAACCCTGTGGAAGGGCCTGCAGACATGGGAGCGAGAAGGCAGTAAGGTGCGTGCACTCCAGGAGCAGGGAGAGCCTGCCTGGGGCTCTGTGTTCAGTGACTGACAGGCCACACGGGGCCCCACCATCCCCACCACCGAGACACTGTGCTTTGGGAGGGTGGAGATCCAGCACAGGACCTGGGGCAATGTCAGAGCTGCCAGGGACACAGGGAGGAGGGAGCGCTGGCCACTCGGTGGTCATATGCCCTGTGGACAGTGGAGAGGCCCCTGCAGAGCCCAGGGAGCTTCCCCTGCCCTCCAGCCCTTCTCTTCACAGAGGTCTGTGGGCAGAGCTCTTCTTACTCCACTGGCTGGAGTACCTTCTCTGATCCAGTCCTCTGGTTGCTCCATCAGACACCACTGGAAGGGGCGCCTGAGCCCAGGTTTGCCTCTGGATCCCTCTAGCAATGCAAGGTGGATCCCCAGAGGGCACTGCAGCATGGCATGTCAGGAAGTTCAGGCTCCGCCTGAGGGTCAGGTCTCAGGGCTCAGGAGGGAGCGACTTCCTGCTGAGCAGAGCCCTGCCAAGCCCGGTCCATGACAGTTCACGCCTTCATGTTCCCACTTCCATTGGGCTGGCCTCAAGCCGCCATCTTTCACTCTCCCCAGGAAGTTGCCTCCTGTCTCTTCTCTTGGGCTGCAGCCTCCTAGTGTCCCCTCATCTGCTGCACAGCAGCCCCAGCTGCCTCCTCCAAGAGGAGGACCTGACCATGGCCACTTGCCCTCCAGCTGTAATGGTCTCCCCCTCAAAACACATGCAGCATACACACAAGAGTGGACCCCAGGAAGTGACTGCTGTGTGGCTTTGCGAGGTGAGAGTGATGCCATGCCTGTGACGGTGGGGTCATCCAGGTGTGGAGACGCCCCAGTATGGCCTGTCGCAGTGACCGCCATGTCCTTTGCTTTTTCCTCCTCTGCTGGCCTCCACAATAGGGAGCTCATCTCGGCTCCTCACAGCCTGAGGCGAAGTTCGAGTGCTCAGGCTGAGTCATGAGCAGCTGGGAGCAAGGGCCAGGGGGAGAGGCGGGCTGAGTGGAGGCTGCAGGGCCTGGCCAAGGAGGGCAGGTGGTGGGTGTGCAGGTGTAACCAGAGGCTGAGCCATGCCCTGGGGCCAGGGCAGACCTGCAGACCATAACTGCCCACGGCCAGGAGGCAGCTGGCCTGGGGCAGGCAAGCCATCACAGCACAGGAGCTCACAGTGGGCTGGGAACAAACTCCCTTTGAAAAACAGGCTGCTTCTGAGGGTCAAGATGAACAGGCCCAGAACAGGACCTTGGATGGACAAGAGGACTGCAGGAAACAGCTACATAGCCATAGAGACACCAAGGAGACCCGACTTGGGGTCAGAGCTGCCCCTCCACCCTGAGTCACCAAGGCCATGATCGCTGTTGCTGTTTCCTCTGCTAAAATCAAGGGGCATTCTGGAGGCACAAGGCCACCTTATTTCAGAGAGTTTATTCTCTTGTACCAGTTGAAAACTTCTGTCTGTAGAATAATTAGTAAAGGAGTAAAAAATAGAAAATTGGTTAGGCTGTAGCCCACAGGAGATGCCCCATCCGTGGGCAATGGGATTGCTGTGAGGGCTGAGGAGGTAACGGGGGCTGGGAAGCACCTGGATCCTCCTGTCCTTGTGGTAACTGCTGACCAAGTCAAGGAGGAAGCACTCAGGATGGACTGGTCCAGAGCGAATAAAGATGGGGGCTGGCAGGCAGCAGAACGCTGAGGTCTGGAAGGCCAGCAGTGCCCTGGGACAAGAGTCCCTCCCCTGCCACCTGCCACCTGCTGCCCTGGGACCCTCTCAGAAGCAGGTTCTCCTGGTCTCTTTCTGTACCCCTCCTGGGTTCCCTGACCCAATGGTGGACTGGCCAGCAGTAGAAGGTGGTGGGCAGAGCCCAGGCTCCAGTGGTTGAGTGGTTCCCACATTGTTATAGGAAAGGGAAGAGAGGACAGATGGCTTTCCAATGTATCCAGGACTGTACTTAGAGAGCAGCAGGCCAGCCTCATACCTGCCACAGATTCAGCCAGCTGGACACCTGCCAGGGACAGTATGTAACACCCAGCCACAGACCCCACGGCAGGTGGCAAGGGCACTGCTGGCTACCCTTCCTGACCAGGATCTTCAGTGAAAGGAGAACCCAGCAGAGGTGGACGGAGCTACACAGCTACACAGGCAAAGACCCAGGTCTCATCAAGCGTGAAGAACAGGGTTCAGAGGAACAGCACCCTCTGTGGAAGACTGAAGAAAACTGAAAGCATTTCATTCACGTTTTCAGTGTGAATGCACAGAACACAGGCTGCGAGGAACCAAGAGAGGGGATGGGGTAAAGAGGAAGACTGCCCAGAAGGCACCTAGGTAAGGACTGGCAGGGAAGGAAGATGGGACACAGGAGGATTCAGAGAAACCACAAAGCAAGCTGGGGACTGAGGTCTTCACAGAAGCAAGCAGAGCCCACTGGTAGTAGGAAAGCTCACTGCAGACTTGGGATCCCTTCCTGGGGCCTGCTGAAGGCCAGGGCAATTCAGAGAGAAGCTCTGTTAGACACGTGAAGAGCAGAAAGTGCAGAGAGCTCCCATAGTGACCAGAAGCTCTTTGAGACTCACACAGCATGGGAAGGCTCTCCAGCAGGTGCTGGAGCATTCAGGGTAAACTGCATGTCAGTTGAAACAGAGGGTCCCCAGACTGTCACTGAGGCACACGAACCAAAGCCTGAGACGTGTGGATCCAGCTCTGAGGTGTGTGGGTTCAGCCTTTGGTGCAGGACCCTGTGCCAGAAACAAAGCATTCAGAAAGACAGCAAGGCCTTTCTAAACAGGCACGAAGTGGCACCATGAACCCACAGGACTTGAGTGGAGGACACAGCAGGTGTGTTCCTGGCATAGATGTGCAACCGTACACGCAGTTTCACCACTGACGGAAAAGCTTCCCCGACACCATGGAACCAAGGAACTGCTGTAAAGCCCCAGACCTCAATTGACATGTTCTAGAGCATTTCTGGTGAGGAAGGACAGTCTTCCCTGGTCTTGCGCAGTGAGGACTAGTCCTGATGTTGGCAGAGAACTCCAGCAGAGCTCAGAACTTAGAAACACCAAGTTCGGCCACCAGAGAAACTAGACTTCAAATTTACACATTTCAAGTCCTAGAGTGAAAATTCATATGCATTTAGCGATAGAGAAAGACCAGAAGAATGTTGAGGAGTACTAGTGAGCCATGGCTGGAAAGTCCAGTGGAGATGGACAGAAACCAAACTTTACCAGGGCTGGGTGTGGTGGCACATGCCTGCAATTCCAGCAACTTGGGACACTGAGACAAGAGGATTGCAAGTTCAGGGAGACCCTTGCCTCAAAATCAAAGGGCTGGGGATGTGGTTCAGTGGTAGAGCACCCCCGGGTTCAATCCTGGTACCCAAAACCACCAAACTTCACAAGGGACCTGTGTTCCAGATAGAGAATCAGGGGCCAGTGCTTCCCTAGCTTTGTGGGCATCTTGCAAAGAGCAAAGTCAGCATGTGACACTCATTCCTGCCACCCATCCTTATCTGGAACCCGAGGAGCTGGAAAGAAGAGCCACAACTATTGTTATATTCAACAGGAAGATTTACTCCTCTGCCCCTCTCTCAAACAGCAAATCACAAAGAGCCAAGAAATGTGAATTGTGGTGACAAGGTAGACATTCAGCAGCAAAATAGTACTATTATGAATATAATAAATTACTATACATCAGCAATAATTAAAAAGCTGTTCAGAATAACCACATGACATAAAAATAAAAGTCAATAAACATGATGAAAAATACCCATTAGCCAGCAATATGTTTACTGAGGAAACAAATGAAATAAAAGCACATTCTATTCCTAGATGAACAATCCGACATATACTGTAAGGATGTCAGTTCACCCCAAATTGACTAGCAAACCAAACGAAATGCACACACACACACACACACAAAAAAATCTTCCTGCATAGTTTTGTGAATTTCATTAATGTATATGAAGCGGGATGTGGAAGTTCACATGAGTAAGGAAACAGGAAGGCTGATTCAGTCCCAGAGACAAGGCAGAGTTCAACAAAGCAGGCAAAGATAGAACCAAACCGTGCTGCCCTTTAGTATAAGGCCATTATGCACCTTAAATCAGTGGAGACAGACTGAACCAGAATAACTGTTCAACTGTAAACAGATAAATACATTGGACACAAATCTATATAGACTCCAGATGAATTACTACAACAGCAAAGTCATAAGAAACTAAGGAAAGAATATTTTATACATACATATCTTGTGTGCAGACAGATTTCTGTAAACATGATATCAACCTAGAAACACTAAGGAAAAATTTGATAGTTTTGGCAACCTAAAATTTTCCTACCATTTTCATGTTAAAAAATAGGAGAAAATGATAAAGTGGGGAAAATACTTAAAACATGCAGTATTCAAAGGCTGTTAATTTTCTCAATATGTAAAGAGTACTTGCAAATAAATAGAAAAAAGGTATCTCCATGGATGAAAGGACTATGGATACAAATAGGCAATTCAGAAAAGATTAATAAGTAGCCCATCACCATATGAGAACTGTTCAACCTCACCAGCTGCCAAGAGAACACAACCTAAACCTGGCGCCATTCTTTAAATGGTCAAAAAAGCAGATTTTCAAAAACAAAATAAAAAACACTCAGGATGTCAGCTGTTGCTAGGAATTAAGCATCATTTCCATACCTCTCTGATGAGTGTGTCCTTTTGTGTTAAATCTCAGAAGAGCAGAACTTCCATGTCTCAGGCATGTCCTAGACCTTTACCTCCTTTGGATCAGCAATTATAACTCCTGATTTTTTCCTGAGGAAACAATCAAACAGACACACACTAAGATTTGAACCACCAAGAATGTGAATTGTATGTTTTAAAATCAAACATGGGGAAAACAATGGAGTGTTCATCAAGACAGCGGTTTTAAGTGAGCCGATTTAAAAGTAGTGACTACGTTTACATAAAGGGCCTCTGTATAAATCCAAAGTCCCTATAGTAAAGCACCTAATGACATGGGGACATGCTCATGGCATAATGCTAAGTGAAAAAGGCAGGACTCAAATTCACAGATGTTGTGATCTCCATGTCATCTTGTAAAAATGAACTTTGTCTTAGAGCCACACTGAACTTCCTCTTTTAAGTAAAGTAGTGATTTCTAACATGGTATGAACAAAGAACATAACAGAGGCCACACAGAAGCATCCAGACCAGGGACAGTCTGAGAGGTGGCTCGACTTGAGAGCCAAGTGCAGAGGAAGCTTTTCCCTCCCAGCTGAACTTGTGTGGTGCTGGGCACCTGGGCCTCCACCTGTCTGTTCACCTGTATCTGCTAAAACTCACTCTTCAGAATGAAGCCTGAGATCCTGCCTAGCAAAGCAGCCCACAGAGGGCGATCACCAAGTGTCAGGTGGGATGTGCTTTGATGACAACTGAATAGTGTTAAGATGCACAGGCACAGAGGGGGAACCCACGCAGAGGGGAGGTGTCAGGGCAGTGGGGCCACAGGAGCCCTAGTGCCCATGGGCCTGCAGGAGCATCAGGGAGGAGCGGAGCACCTGCCAGATTGCTGGGCCCCTCCACTGAGCCAGCCAGAGCCCAAGGTGGCGCCCAAATGGCTTCTGCTGAGTTGAGGCTGAGGTCCTGCACTGAGTCCCCCTGGCATATCCCAGTGTGGGTGAACACAGGTCTCTCCACCTTTCCTGGGAGAGAGCTCACATGTTCACAAGTGGGAGTGATCGTGTGGCTATTGTTCTCCAGCAGCGAGGTCAGTGCCAATTTCCCCAGCACCACTGGGATCTGGCAGGGTACCTCCTCGGGCCATCATTGTGCATCCATCATTTCTGATCTCAGTACAAACTCAGCATTTTCCAGAGGCCCAGCCTCTTCTTTCACCCATGCAGAGGGTGCAGGTCAGGACTCTGGGGGACAGGCTCCCTGCGCCGGTGTCAGGCATGCTCTGTGCCTCCCTGAACGGCAGTTCTGGGGCTCTGTGTTCTTGGCAGGGCTGGTCTTCTCTGGGCAGGAGGGCTGGCTAACCCTCCTCATTTCTTCTTCACCTGCTCCCATTTCCCACCTGGCCCCATCTGGGACCAGATCAGGCCTGCCAAAGGTCCAGGTCCAGCAGAGAGGGGAGCAGCCCTGCCAACGGCAGCTAGCAGTCAGTAGGGATTCCCAGGGCCAGCACCAGGGGTGGCCTTGGACTGCTTTATGCCTCCATTAACAGAGGCCCTCCAGACAGGGCCCCAGGGCCCCAGCACCCCTAGTGTACTTCTGTGGGCTTGGGTCCCAGGCTTCGTGCTCCAGGGAGCACCTGGACAGCATGCCCAGTGTGGAACAGAGCAGGGTGGGACTGGGGCACATTAGACATTTTCAGTTGGCCACCTACATCCCGTGGGCACTATCCCTCCCATTCCCAACCGATATCCACCATCCACTTTCTTCGGTTTGCTTCCCATCCTTTTTAAAGCTCTATAAGCTTTAGAGCATCACCACACAGGGAAAGGCTTCCTGCAAGTGGATTAAACAGGAGTAACTCTGGAAGCCAGGTGCCTGTGCCCCTGCACAGGTGTGGCCTACTTCTCTCTCTTCCCTCTGTCTGCTTCCCATGGTCCATCAGTGGGCACCTTGTCCAGAAAGTGGTTTTCAGTCTCACACCTTCTCCCTGGAAGGAGAGAGCTGCTTCTTGCAAACTGAGTGGGGTGTGGTGGCTGAGGACTCAAAGCCAAGTCCCAGCTGAGGACACATGGGCCAAGAGCAGCCATAGGCAGCCAGAGTCCTACAGGGCTCCCTGACTCAGGTGAGAAGAAAGCCCAGGAAATCTGCTGTTGCTCAACAGAGTGTGGAGGCTCCGTGGGGCGGCACATCCAGGGCCTTGGAGCTGAAACCACAGGCCTCTCATGCAAAGCTATCTCAAGGATTATTTTATGTGAATACTTTATTCTTTTTGCTTGCAAGGGAATCTACATTGTGTGAGCTTGAGGCCTTCCCAATCACTTCTCTCCACTCACTATACAATTCTAGCAACAATTACACAAACACAGATCCAGGCCCAGGCAACACTCTGAGCCCTGCCTGGTACAGACACCCTTTCCTCACTGGCTCTAGGTACTCTGTGCTCTTCAAGACACAGGAGTGGCAGGGTGTGGTTCAGTGCCCAGTGCCTTGAACTGCAGTTTGCTTTCTATGACATGCAGTCGGCAAGCCACATTCCTCCTAGGGCACGGGGAAGTGCTGGCTGGGTCCTGGTGCTGACAGGCACACACTGTGATGCTTCTCTACCCTCATCTTCCTCAGGAGGAAGGTGGGTGGTGTCCGGGCTCCCTACCCTTCTGGTGGCTAAAGAGTTTCCCTCCCCATCCTGTAGCACGAGATGAAAGCAAGTAAGCAGGGGCCTGTATGATGGCCACTCAGCTCAGGAGTTCCAAGGAAAAAGGTCCTTGAAACAGGTTGGCCTCCACAGCCAGCAGGGAGCCCTGGTCAACCTGTGACTGGCTTCCCAACCCATGACACACATTTGCTGTGTCCTCTGTGCTTCTCTTCAGTCTGAAGGAAACAAGAGCTCACGGAGGAATTGCTAACAGAGGCCGAGCACACAGAGGCTTTGCTCAGAGAGGCCATTCTCACAGAGGTTGAGCTCACAGAGGCTGATCTCACAGTGTGTGCTAACAGAGGACTTGCTCACAGACAACAAGCTCAAGAGAACTTGCTCACAGAGACTGTGCTCACAAAGGCCTTGCTCACAGAGGAGGTGCTCATAGAGCCCTCCCTCAAATAGGCAGAGGTCACAGGCGTCAGGCACACAGAGGCTGATATCACAGGGACTGGGCTCACAGAGGCCTTGCTCACAGAGGCCATGCTCACAAAATCTTTGTCAGGGAGGCTGTGCTCACAGAGACCTTGCTCACAGAGGCCAAGCTCACAGAAACCAAACTCACAGAGGGCGAGTTCACAGAGGCCATGCTCATAGAGGCCGTGCTAAAGAAGAACTTGCTCACAGAGGCCTCGCTCACATAAGAATAGCTCACAGAGGACTTGCTCACAGAGGCCTTGCTCACAGAGGTCTTGTTCACAGAGTACATACTCACAGAGTCCATGCTCACAGACAATGTGCTCATAGAGGCCTTGCTCACAGAGGCCATACTCGAAGAGGCCTTTGTCACAGAGACCTTGCTCAGAGAGGCTGTGCTCACAGAGGCCTTGCTAACAGAGTCCACACTAACAGAGACCAAGCTCAGAGAGGATGAGCTCACAGAGGCCTTTCTCACAGAGACTGTGATCACAGAGTTCATTCTCACACACTCCAAACTCACAGAGGCCATGTTCACAGAGGCCTTGATCATAGAGGCCTAGCTTACAGAGGCTGTGCTCACAGAGGACATATTCAGAGTGCTCACGGAGACATTGCTCACAGAGGGATTGTTCACAGAGGGCTTATTCACAGAGTCAGAGCTCACAGAGGCCATGCTCTCAGAGGCCGAACTCACAGAGGACTAGCTCACAGAGGCTGTGCTCTCAGAGGCCGAGCTCACAGAGGACTAGCTCACAGAGGCCTGGCTCACTGAGACTGAGCTCAGAAAGCCTGAGATCACAGAGGCTGACCACAGAGAGGATGAGCTCATAGAGGCCTTGCTCACAGAGGCCTTGTCTCAGGCCGAGCTCAAAAAGGATGAGCTCACAGATTCCATGCTCACAGACACCGTACTCCCAGAACCCATGTTCACAGTTGCTGTGCTTACAGAGTCCATCCTCACAGAGGACATGCTCACAGAGCCTAGCTTGTGATCACAAGGCCTAGCTCACAGAGGACTAGCTCAGAGGGTTTGCTCTCATTTGCGGTGCTCACAAAGGCCTTGCTCACAGAGTCTGTGCTCATAGATTCCGTGCTTACAGAGGCCGTGCTCGCAGAGGCCTTTCTCACAGAGACCTTCCTCAGAAAGGACAAGCTCACAGAGTCCGAGCTCACAGAGGCCTTCCTCACAGAGACCTTGATCTCAGAGTCCATGCTCACAGTTGCCATGCTCGCAGAGGCCATCCTCACAGAGGTCTTCCTCACAGAGGCTGAGCTCACTGAGGCCGAATTCACAGAGACTGTGCTCACAGAGGCTATTCTCACAGAGGCAGAGCTCACAGTGGCGGTGCTCACAGAGGCTGGGCTGGCAGAGGCCGAGCTCACAGAGGCCAAGCTCACAGAGACCATGCAGAGGGGTCGGGAGCCTCAGTGAGGGCACGTGGGCCTCAGTGAGGTAGCTGTGGTCACTGCCAGTGAGATTGGCTCCCTGGGGGTGGTACAGTCCCCTGGCCATGTGGTCCCTGCAGCAATGGCTCCCTACTCCTGCTAAGGGCCCCATTTATCCCTGGACATAGGGCTCAGCAGGAAGGCTGTCTCCTCCATCTGCACCAGATGTTCAATCTACATTCAAATACTATCCAGCCCCTCCCACCAAGTTTGCTGCCCATCTCTGGCATAAGCTACTGTTTTGGAAAGACATGGAAGGGCATTCCCCAAGATGGCAGGGTGAGAGCCAGGCAGTGACCACTGTTCACAGAGACCCAGCCTCCAAATGCTCCCTGAACCCTGTGGCACTTTGACCTTTACAGCATTCAAGGGCACAGGCTCAGCCACTGTTTAATAGCATCTGAAGTTTCAGGGGCCTTTCTGGTGTCGCTTGCAGAAAGAACTTGTTATCTAGTCTTCAGCTCCCAAAATCCCCAGCCTAGTGCCCTGCACCTAAAGCAGTGGTCCCTGGGGGTGTAGCTGGCATCTGAGTGAAATACTCCAAAAGTCCCTCCAACCTACCAGGAAATACAGCCAGATGGCTCTGCATAAGCAATCCTTGGTGGCCACAGGGACACACATGCACACTGCTGGGGCTGAGCAGTGCGCTGTCTGCGTGATGGAGTTGAACTGAACCTTGACCTGAGTGCAAGAGGAAGATGACCACAGGGTCTGAGGAGTCATATCTGAGCTGACAGCACACAATGCTTGTGACACACTGAGAGTTCTGGTGTCTAACCAAAGACCAGGAAGTCCTCTTCCCTGTTCCCTGCCCTGGCAGGGCCCGGCACGTGGGCCTCAGTGAGGTAGCTGTGGTCACTGCCAGTGAGATTGGCTCCCTGGGGGTGGTACAGTCCCCTGGCCATGTGGTCCCTGCAGCAATGGCTCCCTCCTCCTGCTAAGGGTCCCATTTATCCCCGGACATAGGGCTCAGCAGGAAGGCTGTCTCCTCCATCTGCACCAGATGTTCAATCTACATTCAAATACTATCCAGCCCCTCCCACCAAGTTTGCTGCCCATCTCTGGCACAAGCTACTGTTTTCTGACCAATGAGGGTTTCCTGCCCACCCTCCTTCCATCTCATCTCCACACAGGGACTGGAAATTGTCCTGGAGGACAAATAAGACCCTTCCCCATGTGCTCCCAGCCCTCCGACAGTCTCGCCAGCCTTCAGGCTGACATCCAATCCTTTAAGTGACCTGAAAATCTTGTCCTAAACACCTCCACCTCCCCTGATATCTGCCACACACTGCTCTGCCAGCTGCCCTCAGGGGCTTATACCCCCGACTCCCTCAAGTTCCACACACAGGCCATTTGCACACGCTGTCCTCTGCTCCTGGATGGCTTTTCCTACAGATCTCTGTGCAGGTAACTTCATGTGGGCAGGTGTCAGCTCAGCCATCTGCTCCTCAGGGTCTCCTCTTAGCCCACTCAGCCCAAGGCAGCCCCACTTCGGAAGTCATGTGAGTGAGTATTCGGCATGATCTTGTCTTGTCTTAATTCATGGCTCCATTGCCCGTCTCCCCACTAAAAAGAGGAAGGGTCACCCCAGGTCTACCACAGTGCTGTCACAAACTAGCCCCATGACACAAGTGTGTGGGTGGAATAAGTGAATGAAAGTGGCTGTGGGGGCTGAGAGGGGTCTTCCTTGCTTGGAAAACTGGTAAAAGGATGGGCCCAGCAGGACAGGAGATCAGGGGTTGCCCCCAGTTTCTGAGGTGAAGGGCACAGAGCATGGAGCCTGGCTCACGGTCTGCTTACCTGCAGCTGCTTGAGGATTTTCTGGGCTTGCTCTGGCTTCCAGCACTCCAAGAATCCAAACCCCATGGAAAGCAGAACCCCTGGAACAGGGGGCCCACTGTGAGAGGGAGTACGGAGTGAATCAGGGCTTGGTTTTGGATCCTTTCCAGTTCCCTTTCCAGCCCCCACATGACCTCAGCTCCAGGCTTGCCATTTACAACTACTTGCTCCAGCAAAGCCGCCACCAAGTTTCACTACTAATTACCAGATGATTAATGTGATAAATAAATTCCTAATATGATCCCGGCTTCATGAGGGAGGAGAACTAACTCGGGGCTGACCACTGTTCTCCAGCAGAAACCTCTACCTGGACAGCCCTGCCTCCATGTGGCATCGCAAGCACCCAGGGCCGCCTCTGGGGGCGTTTCTGACACTTGGATCTGGCTCCTGGATTTCAGGTCTAAAGTTCTGACAGGGAGGTGAAGGTGCCCTGGCTCTGCCTGGTTCCCCACTCCAAGGTATCAGGAGGTCAGAGGGCAAGAGCAACAGCAGCCTCTCCAGGGGCGCTGCTTCCTGACAGTGTGTGTGTGTCAGGCATAGAGGGGTAATGCTGGGGAGTCCCATGGGGCACCCCAAAGCACAAGGTCTCTAACTGCACCTCTGCCTCCCCTGACGAATCCTGCATGCTAGGGAACCTTGTGAACAGCCCAAACGTGGCTCAGAACTGCAGGGGACAGGCAGTCCTGTCCCATGGTGACTGTCAGTTTGCTCTCTGAGCAGAGAGCTTTCGTTTGGGGGCCTAAGGCTGTGGGCAGTGGGCTGGTGGCATCTGCACCTGAGTGTCAAACACACTCCTGAGAAAGAGGAGCTCACCCAGCCTCCGACATGGCAGGGCCATACTGTCTGGGAGGCTGGTCTCTGCCAAGAACAGCACCTGCTCCTGGCCTCTGTGCCAGTGGGATCAGCCCACAGGAAATTCTGCCCTGGGACTGTGGGAGAGGGGCACATGCTGGTGCCAAGGACCCAGCTCTGCTGACCCCCCATGTGCCAGTTCTGCATGAGCTCTGCCCACCATCTCTCCTTGTGCCCCTCAAGGGTTAGCAGTATGACCTGATGCTGCACAGTCACCTGCGCCCAGCCATCCTTCATGCCAGCCCCAGGCTGAGCGTGGCCTCGTCCTGCTGCACCTAGCTGACCAGATACCACCTAGCTCTCCCCAGTGTCTGGCTGGATGGCAGGCTCCCGAAAGGACAGTGAACACCCCAAGAGCTGCTTCCAACATCGAAGATGGGGTGGCAAGGTGCTGCTGAGTGCTCACAGGGGCGAGGGCAGGCTCCCAGAGGGGCAGTGTCCCTGCAGCCTGGTTTAACTGCTGCCATGGCATCCTGAGCAGACAGAGGCAAGGGACCTCTAACTTCACACACAGAAGCATCTGCTTAAAACCCTCAGTGGTTCCCTACCAGGCTGCAGTCCAAACCCCTGCAGGGCATAAAAGCCACTTCCTAAGCTGGAAAATGCCTCCCTTTCCACCTCCTGCCTTGGCCTCTGCCACCAGGCTGCTCAGCCTCCCTGCCTCTAGGCCCACTCTGACTTGAAGAACCCGCCACAGCCCTCTTGGTCCTGTGCTGAAGCCACCAGCTCACATGTCCCCCAGCTACTGCAGGTACCTGGGGACAGGGATCACATCTCTGGTGCTCACTGCCTGGTGGCCCAGGCCAGTTAGGGCATGAATGAGCAGCGGTCACTTGACTCCTGCTGCACCCCACCATGTCCATGAATCAAAGGGCTGCTGCATGAGGTATGTGGCTGTGATAAAGGACAAAGGATGTGTCCTTGCTCATGTTCTGCAGGGAACTAGAGCACGAATGAGGAGAGGCCAGGAGTGTGAGAACAAGACCCGGGGCTGAAGGGAGAGGCCAAGTGATCTCTGCCTGCCCACTAGCTAATAGCCAGGGAGATGCAGATTAATGATGTGGTGGAATGATCTAGAAGTTCTATGTATGGGTCATTTCCCTTGGAACTGAAGTGGGAAAGCCCACAATCCATCCTTCTTGCTGTGTCTGGAAGGAATGGGGAGGAGGGAGCCCCCGGGTGCTGACGGTATACTGCCCGCCCAATACATGCACAGCTCCAGGACCACGTGACAGCCTGCAAGGCTCTGGACAGCCCAGGACACATGGGCCTCTTTGACTGCACAGCAGGAGTCTCCAGAAGAGAGGAGGGGCTGTTTCAGACAAGACTGGCTGCCCTCCCCGCTCGCAGGTACAATTTCTTCTGGAACTACTTCCTTCCAGCCAAGATTTCCATGAGTTACCTACTTTGCTCTTCTTGGAGAAGGAACAGCTCCCCACAGCGGCCACTTTGGAAAACACCTGGAAAAGAGAGGATCATGCAGTCCCCAACTTCTGGGAGCATTCACCACCTGTGTGGGAATATCTCCAGTCACCATGGGTCCACCCACAGGCACAGGAAGCAGGAGGCACATAGAGCTGACCCCAGGAGACTGCTCACTGTGCATGGGCCTGTGCCAGGCCCCACACCATCCACCCACCTAGTGACCCAGAGATGCCCTCAGATGGGCAGCTGAGGAGGGCCAGGGAGCTGGCAGTTGGGGTCACAAAGCTGGACATGCTGGACCTGGGCCTGGGTTGCTGAGCCAGGATTTGAGCCACTGTGCAGCCTGCCGAGTTGTCCTCCCACATCTGCCCATGGAGATCCTGGGTCATTCAGAGGTGGTGAGCTATGGTCTCTTCCAAGTAACCTGATCAGTCCCCTGGACATCTCAAAACGGCAGTTGGGTTGCTTTCTTCCTCCACTTACAGAGGGAAGAACTAGGCCTTGGAACAGCTGAGAGGTCTGCCACACACCCCAGAAGCCGGTGTCAGTTCAGGGGCATAGAGTCTACTGATCCCAGGCCCAACCACCTCACTGCCCTCTGTGCTTAAAGCCAAAATAAATCTAAAAAACTATAAGTCACACTCTACTTTTCCCCTCCCTTCCCCCTTCTCCCTTTAGAGCCCAGCTAAGGCACACTCCACTTAGCTCTGGCTCTGGCTCTGTCTCAGCACCAAAGACAGGCAGGTGCTCAGTACTGTCCACCAAGTGAGCGATGGGCAGCAGGAGGAGTGGAGACCCTCACACACACCAGCAGCAGACTTGTGCTTCAGGCAAGGGACCCTCTACCTGGAGGATCTCACTCATCCTACTCAAACCTTTAAAACAACACAATGGGAAAGTTCAACTCACGCCTCTATGACAGCCGGAGAAACTGAGGCACAGGACCAGAGCTGGCTTGACAGACTCAGAGCCACCTGCCTTTGAGACACTGCTAGGGTGCACCTCTAAAACCAAGTACGTGGTATCAGTTCTTCACCAGGTGCTCCGGGGCCCCGGCCATGCTGCCTGCTTGGATCTGGGCCTCTCCACTGCTGTGACTGTCCTCCTACCTAGGGGCATTCACGGCACGGAGGCAGGGTCAGTGGACACTGCCTCTTCTCTTGAACCCTCTATAGAATTTTAGAGCTCAGGGGACATTTTGAAAGGAAGGAGAATCACAGATTTCCATTCTCTGGCCATCTCCCTTCCAGGATGAGTTCATGGCTGTGAGCTGTGTCACTCATTCATTAAGCAGGAAATCTGGTGAGTGTCTGTTCTGTGGAACACTTGATTCACCAAAAGCAGCAACTCTGCTGGGGAGTCCTAGTTGGGGAGGCAGGGAGCTTGCAGACCCCATCCTCTGAGTCGGAAGGACCCCTCTCCCATCCTGGCCCTGCAGTCCATGGGCTGCCATGCTCACTGGGCATCTGCCAAAACCCTGCCTGGAGCTCCCTACCCTGCCCCTCCTGCTTTCCTCCCACAGGTGCAGACTCACCCCATCCAGGTGGGGACACCCTCACTGACGAGTCTCCTGCAGGTTCCATCAGGCCACGCACAGTGGTGGCATTGACTTCTGGGCCGCTCACCACAGAAGCAGTAGGGAACTCTTTTCAAGTGCGCTTGGAACACGGAACCCCCCAACAGCAGGGATGGTGTGTGGTAGGGCGGGCTGCCCACCACCTGAGCCGTGCCGGACACAGAGCAGACGCACTGCCTGCATCACAGCCTGGAGCATCCCCCATTCCTGGTGGATACTCACTTCCCTCAGCGTCTCCTCTGTGGTGTTGAAGTTGAGATTTTTAATAAACAGAGTGCATCCTGGAAGGCTCTCATCTTCCTCTTCCTCCTCCTCCTCTTCTTCTGCCCTTGGCTTGGAGGCCTCTGCTCCTTCCTCTGCTGGCTTCTTACCTTCTGGGGTCTCACAATCAGCCACTAACCCCATCAAAAACAAACAACCCCATTAAGTAAAATCTACCCACCAAAGCCAGGACCTAAAGCATGGAATGCTATACCAAGGGGCTCTGCCTCCATGGCACAGTCAGGAGGGACCAGTCAGGTGTCAGCAGCAAGAGAGCCAGGAAGAGACAAAATTCCACAGTCTGCCCCTGTTGTATTTTTTTTTTTGGACTGGGGATTGAACCCAGGGACACTTACCCACTAAGCCACATCCCCAGTCCTATTTTGTATTTTATTTAGAGACCAGGTCTCGCTGAGTTGCTTAGCATCTCCCTCTTGCTGAGGCTGGCTTTGAACTCAAGATCCTCCTGCCTCAGCTTCCCGAGCTGCTGGGATTCCAGACAAGTGCCACTGCACCCAGATGCTGCTCTGTTTTAAAGAGAATATGACAGATCTAAACCTACAAGCCCCAGATACGACTAGGCCACACTCATTTTAACTTCAAAATAAATTATGGAAACTATGTTCTTGAACCATGAACCTAAGCAAAATGTTATTTTTCCTTTAAAAACAGCACTTAGTGAACTTTCTAACTGAAATGCATCTTAAAGACTTTTGCAAAAATTAAAGAATGGGAAAACTTAGAGCATTCTAAAACCCCTTGAATATGGATTTCAAATACCCCTTGAACATGCATGTGTGTCAAAGTGGTTTTGTCTATACATGAGGAAGTCATAGTGTTTCGTAATAGTGGAAACTGTGAAAACCCACCAGAGTCACAGACTGACCAGCAAGGTCACCGGAGGCTGGGTGGTAGGTCGCCACTGAAACAATGTGCTGAGGAATGCTGAAGGGTGCTGACAGACCCAGGGAGCTGAAGGTGAAGACGAGGAAGGTGGTGCATGGTTCTGTCAGTCTGCTCGGGTGGGGAAAGCACGCATGCGCACGCAGCGTGGGAACAGAGGACAGGGGCCTTGGCCACTTCTGTAGCAGACCCAGGCAGCTGCACCAGTACCTGTCACCAACGCCCCTGCACCTCACCCCCTGAAGGAACAGGTTCCAGGGAGAGGGAGGGTGAACATAGCCTTGCCAGTTAGTGGTGGTGCCCATAGGTGCAATGGGCAGAAGGGGCAGGGCCATGGGCAATCAGGCAGGGCCCAGTGTGGGTGTCTGCCCCAGCGAGGGTGGTGGATGCCTCAGCCTCAGGACCGTTGGAGAAACCCTACTTTAGGGAAATACGCTCAGTTTGGCTTAACCTCCCCAGTTTCACCAAGTCCTGAAAGCTGGGCCTGGGGACAAGCCCCTTCCCCAGAAAAGGCTCAACAGCTATCCCACAGTCCCAGGGGGACAGCCCCAGGGAGGGGATTCCTCACCCCAACCCACCTTGGTGCTGAGCAGATGGCAGCCCTGCCCCAGATTCCAGCCCTGCTCCACAGGCTGGCAGAAGCTCCCAAGTTCCCGTGGCCCAAGAGGAGCCCATGGGCTTCTCCCCAGCACTCTTTCCTCCAACAGTTCCACCTGTGGGGGGCCTAAGGGGGCTTCTGGGTGCTCAAACCTGCCCTGCACTGTCATGCCAAGCTCCAGGACCCTGTTCCCTGCCTCTTGCTTGTGGACTGAAGCTTTCCAGTCCTGATTAGGTGTCAACTGCTTAGCCACCGAACAAACCTTTCAAGCCTCACAGAAACAGCTAGTGACCGAGCTGGATCCCTCCCAGGGCCCAAAGAACACCTCCAGTCCTCCAGCTTCCTGGGTCCCAGGCCACAGGGAGAAAATCTACATGCAGGCTCCCCCCCACCCAAGAAACAACCAACAAACCCAGCAAGGGACTGTAGGTGTGGGCATTGATACACAGAAACCCACTTTCAAAGGAGAGAGGAGGAAACAGCCTACTAAGGACACAGCAGCTCAGACTCCAGGTCCTGGGGAGAATTTCAATCAAAGTGAAAATCAAGACCATCAGCAGGAAGACCCTCTGGGTCTCCTGGCCATCCTGCATCTCAGAGATTGAAGGCCAAGGAAACAATGGGCAGTAGATCTCCTGCCACATGCCAGGACCTCAGCTGGTTGCCTTGGCTACCTGGCCTCATCCACAACCACAGAGACCACATCACAAACACAAACAGGTGGAAACAGGAGGCCTCGGGAACATTCCAGCATCCCAACATTAGATGCCAAGCAGTTTCAGGAAGGAAAAACAGGTTCCCAGAAGACTGACAGAAATTTATAGAGGGGAGACTGTTGGGGACGATGGTGTCGCAGAAGGTTCATGGCCAGTGCAAGGGGTAGCCTCTCCTCAGCAATAGCCAGCTTCTTCCCCATAGGGAGGCCAACTCGGTATGGCCAGAAGTTCAGAGTTTTGAAAAGAAGCACAAAACTCAACTTTACACGGGGAAACCCAGTTTTTCAATCTTGGCAACCTAACTCAATGGCATGAGGCTTTTGTGCCAGGCAGGAACTGGTTAACCGACCAGCAAGCAGATACCTCCCTCTTGCTCAGAGACCTCTGTCAAAGACTGATCACCTTCCCTGCACTGTCCCAGGGGCCTGCTGGGGTTCCAGGAGTGGGAGCCCAGGGCACTTGGCAAAGCGGAGTCAACTCCACCCGACCCTGGCCCAGGAGCCTGGTCAGGTGGTCGCAGGCACTGCCTGGGGTGTGGGGTTTGGGTTTAGTGAGAGCCGAGCTGAGCTGAGCAGGCTGGGTCAGTGGGCACCTCAGGACTGTGCTCAGGAAAGGTCCTTCCCCGGGCAGGTCAGCTGCTCTCAGCACTGCCCAGGGCACTGGGAAAAACAGCTGGCTGGAGATGAAAGCCGTGTTCCCAAGTGCTGGGCCTTTCCCCAACAGCGCAGGCTGGCTAGTTCCAGAGACGTCCACGTCCCAATCCTTCAGACCCACAACGACATCCCTGCCCCTGGAGTGCCCGGATCCTGAAATGCTATGAGAAGAGGGCATGGCAGTCTTTAGAGATCTGCTGACCTTGGGGTCTAGAGACAGAGGTCAGGAGGGGCAGAGCCATGGGACACGCATGTGGGAACACAAGCTGTGGGCCTGTACTGCCGGGCTCTGCTGTGTACCAACCACACAGCCTGGGCCAGTGACAGAGCCCCCCTGCCTCCACATCCCTCCTGAAGTCCGGAGTAAAAACACACACACACACACACACACACACACACACACTCCTGCACTGTGCTGAACTGTTAGGAAAAACAAGCATCCACTACTCATCCACAGGCCTGGTTACTATCACGGGCCCTGCCAGTGGCCTCTCGGTGTCTGCTCCCACTTTGCCAGCTCCTTTGACCTCATCCCTGACCCTGCTGGCCTCTTCGCTGATGCTCAAGCCTGCCCAAGCCATGCTGACCACAGGCCCTTTGCACTTGCTACCTCCTGGCCCAACCAGCTCCGCTCCTGTCTTCCCAGGCCTGGCTTCTGCTTGCCCAGTGTCAGTCCAAACATCCTGCCCTCAGACAGGTCTTCCTGGTCACACTAATAAAAAAGGCCACCATGTCTCTGGTGTCCTCTTTCCAGGGCCCCTAGCCTGTTCTGAAACCACCTTCCTTACTGGTTGCATCTGGGTCCCCAACTAAAGGGGAGTTCACTGAGGACAGGACCAAGCCTGACACAGTCACCCCTACACCCCCAGCACTGGTCCAGAGAGGACACTCCAAAAACATCTGCAGATGGCCAACAAGCTGAGTGCTCAAAGGGAGCAGTGGGGACGGGCAAGGACTCAGGCCTCAGGGCTCACAGCTGCAGGGCACATCCCCAGGCCCTCCACATGTGTGACCTCTGGAGGTCACTAACACCGGGGCTTCCTCTTTTCCATATGTGAGTGGGGACCATGTTCCGAGCTGCCTGCAGGGTGACTGCGAGATGAACATTGAGGCTGTGTGACAGCCCCTGGGCCTATCCAACACCCCAGAAGCAACACTGCACCATGAACACTGCCCCTGGACCCTGCGTGTCCAGCTGGCCAGGTTGGCACCCAGGGGAGCCCATGATCCCCTCTGAGGGAAGGCAGCTGCAGGGGAGCTCAGCCCTCCTCCTGCAGGTTCCAGGCCAGACATCTGTGTGCAGGGGACAGTGTCCCTCCTGGCCCTGAGTACAGGCAGCGCCACACAGCTTTATTATCATCAGGCCATGCCACTCCTCTAGGCTCCTGCACTGTGGCCACAAGCAGACTGTTATCATTTGCAAGCAGCTTTCCAGGACCCCCACATCTGGAGCCCTTTATCTGGAGGTGAGGGTCTTGGTTGTGGGGAGATAAAACACGCTGGCCCCTCCCTGGAGACTGGCAGAGAGCAGAGCAGTGCGCTGCAGAGAAGCAGGGTCCCTCCCACTCCCCCTGCCCAGCCCCAAACACAGGGCCTGGGGCCACTGGGTCCCCACACCTCCTGTCATCCTGATGAAGCATGTGCAGAGGGTGGGTGGGGTGCCGCAGGGGAGAGGGCACAGCTCAGGGGACCAGGGATCGGGGGCTGTGCAGGCAACACAGAGGCTCCCAGAGGCTGCAGCAAGCCCAGTGAGGCTGGACAATTCCTGGCTCTGAGGTCTCCTGTCAGTCAGTGAGCAGACACCAGCCCCTCCAAGCTGCAGGACTGTCAGGACCCTCAACACTAACCTGAGCCTGGGGACAGAAGAGCATTCTGACAGGGTCCAGACACTGGTGCCGAGAAGACACTGCTCACGCCCCAGAGCAGGCCTGCGTCCAAGGCCCTCTTCAGACATGGCCATGACCAGCCCAGGAGCTCCTGGGAAGTCTGGGCCATGTCTGTTGTGGCCACCCTGGACAGCAGTGGCAGTGTTACAGACGTGGTCAGCATGGCATCTCCCCCGGTCCTCAGGGGGGTGCGTGGGTGCCACCCTCACTGTTCAGGGCCAGAACCAGCCTGAAGGGAGGCAGCTGGCCCAGTACCAGAGTGGACATGGGACAGGGACCCTGCCCACCATCACTGGCACGCATGGCCCACTCCCCAGAAGCAGCACCTCAGAGTGAGAACATGGAGAGCTTGGTGCCAGCAGGCAGGGAGCAGGCACCGCTCTGCCCTGGGGCAGCACCCTCTCCACACTCCCAGGGCCTGGCACTCCACAGAGTGCATGGTCAGCAAGGCAGATGAGGTGCCTGCTTGAGAGGGCACCATCAAGTTCAAATGAAATCACTCCAGCCAGATGGAGGCGGACTCCCAAGGACCCAAGGAGGCACTGTGCCCGATGTGCCTGTCCCCCTGCCTGTGCCTGAAGCAGGGAGGAAGAAGTCAGACCGGAGCTGTCTGCAAGCCTCCTGACCCCACCAATTTGTGTGCTTGAGAGGAGGGTTCAGTTGGGTCAGAAATCATTATCCAGGTTCACGTGCAGCAGCGGAACTGAAAGCCACGGTGGCTGCCAGCTACAGGGCGATGGCTGCTTACGGACACAGGAGGACCCCACAAGGTGAGAGGTCCAGAAGCACAAGCAGGGTGGAAAGGACCCCACCACAAAGCCGACCTGGGTGGCACCAAGGAGGGACTGGAAAGGTTGACGCCTTTCACCATCCACCTAGCAGATGGGGTGCGCTCCATTCACAGAGCAAAGGGATGGGCAGAGAGCGAAGGGATGGGTGCGGCTTCCAGGCCAGTGGGTCACAAATGCCCTTACAGATGGCCAGTCCTGAAGACCCACAGGCATGCGGATGTGAGCCGCAGGCATGGAGGAAGTGACATTTCTAGTCAGCTGCTCCTCTGATGAGACACTCGACCCTATGCCTCCCTGAAGCCCGACCAGGCAAGGCCACAGATTCAAACCTTACAGGGGCGATCAGAGGCCCCACCACCCTCTGTTTTTTTTTTTTTTTTTGCCATAAAACACTTTTTTTGTAAATATATGAGGACAATGGAGATGGTAGACAAGGGGCTTATCTGTTTTTAAGAGGAAAATTCTCACTTTAGTAAACTGAGCAATTGGTAACCCTGTGTGTGGTGGGCCGAGGGGTAGAATCTTAACATCTGGGTCAAACAACCCAGTCCGCAGGAGGCTCCTGAAGGTGTCTGACTACAAGGTGTGGTTGTGAGTCCCTAGGGAGCTGCCCGTCTCCTGGGGCAGCTGTGGGTACGAGATGGGTCTCAGTTCTCAGGCATCCTGACAGGGGTGAGGTCCAGGAACATGCCAGGTCCTGCAGTCTGCACAACAGTCCTGACAAGGAACGCTTACCCTGCTCACATGCCCACTATGTGGGTCAGCCAGGGGGCTGGGACCGCCCAGGCTGGCGTGGCCCACCACTGCTCTTCCCTCTCCTGCCTGTGCAGTTGCTGGACACCAGGGGGACTGTGCCACATGCAAACAGGGCTCTCCTCACTGCTGTCAGCTCACCCCACCTACGGAGCAGGGACGCTTTACCGGCTGTTCTGAGTATGACAAGATCTAGGTTTTCTTCCCTCACCCTCAGCTGCTACCTTACACTGCACTCACAATGCTCTATTTGGTACCAGGGATTGAACCAGGGATGCCTAACCACTGAGCGACACCCCCAGCCCTATTTTATATTTTAGAAACAGGGTCTCACTGAGTTGCTTAGTGCCTCACTAAGTTGCTGAGGCTGGCTTTGAACACACAATCCTCCTGCCTCAGCCTCCCGAACTGCTGGGATGAGCGGTGTGCACCACCGTGCCTGGCTCTGATGCTCTATTTTTCAGGGATGTTTTACACACCTATACAATTAGAGACCAAAGTCCATTGGTGTGCAAGATGAACAAAGTGTTAAACCAGTGACCTGATGAACACTTCCTTGCTGCCCTGCTCTCCTCCCACATAGACCTGTTCTTACCCATTTCTGGCTCCACCTCATTCTTTTCTGCAGACTTTGCTGGTGCCTCTTGGAGCTCTTTCCTCTGTGGGGCTGTGCTGGAGAAGACGCCACCTGGAGCCCTCTTGAGATACAGTGGGATGTGGTGGAACTGCAGAGGCAAAAGTGCCAACCTGTGGGACTCCATCTCTGGACATGGCTGGAGAGGGACTCAGTCCCATGTGCAGCTGAAGAGACCGAGGGTCAGAGGAGATGGGTGCTCCCCAGGGCAGAGGAGCCAGAAAGAGAAATGTGGTCCAGAGCCCCAAGAGAAAAACACTCTGGCCCCTGGGCTGCCCCTCAGGCTGCAAAGGAGAGCCCACGCCTCTGCTGCCTTGCACAAGGGTGGAGTCAAGGTACCCCCTACATTTACTCTAATCAGAGGGTGAAAGGGGGAGTGTGACAAGGGGAAGAACTGCTAGCAAGGCGTGGCTCCAGCAGGAAGTCAGTGTGGTTGCCCAGAGAAGCGCTCTTGATCCACACACACATTCAGAGGCAGTTTCTTAACTAAGGAGATACAGAAGTTGCTAATGGCTGCCTCAGTAGAAGGTGCTGGGAGCTGCAGGGCAGGGTGGAAGGATACTTGTCAACTTGGGCCCTCTGGGACTTGTTTCAAATTTCACAATGCGAGGTTCACAAGTTGATTACAATCAGAAAAAAAAAAAAACATAAGCAGTCAGGTGCTGCGGGGCGTGTGTGTAATCCCAGCAGCTCTGGAGGCTGAGGCAGGAGGATTGCAAGTTGAAAGCCAGCCTCAGCAACTCAGGGAGGCCCTAAGCAGCTCAATGAGACCCTGTCACTGATCAAATATAAAAAAGGGCTGGGGATGTAGCTCAGAGATTAAATGTCCCTGGATTCAATCCCCAGTAAAAAAAAGAAAAGAAAAATGAAAACTCGTGCTTGGGATCCAGACTGGGGAGCAGAGAGTTAGCTGTGCCACTTCTGAGCTGGGTGACTTTGGGTCACTGGGCCTCAGTTTCCCTATGTGCAGAAGAGGGACGCGGTCTTGCCAGGGCAGGTCCTTCACCACCCTTCACCTGGTGATGGTTCCTTCCCAAAGCAGCAGGAGGAAGGAAGAAGGTGTCTGTGGTGCTGGCAACAGCACCTGTCTTGTGGGTCAGGAACTCACTGACTTCCTGGCAGCACAGTGGGCAGGGCCCTAGCTGGGGATGACCACGGGGGCAGCAGCTGTGGAGAAATGACCTCCGAACCTGCAATGCCTGCCCTGAGGATCACTGGGGGACCGTGGTCTGCAAAGCATTGAGTCACTGGACAAAGTACTCATGGTGGGTTAAATGGTGGCTCCCCAAGAGACAGCTATGCCTCCACCCCAGAATCTAAGGAGACGTCCCATGCAACTGTTACCAAGATCCCGAGGTGGGATGTCCTCTGTTATCTGGGTGGGCTGTAAACCCAGGAGGAGATTTGGGACCAAGAAGGCCCAAAGATGGGGCACAGGCAGGAGTGGGATGGTAGTGATTCAGGGAGACGAGGGACACCAGGAGCCCAATGGTGGCAGAGACAAGGGTAGGTCTTCCCCAGAGTTCTCAGAGGCACTGGCCACACCCTGGACTTGGACAGCTGCCTGCCAGCTCTGCCACAGGTGACTTTCTGTTGGTCTAAGGCCAACGTGCCGTGGCTATAGATATTCTTAAACGGCCCCGCGTAGAGAACTGACTTTCAGCTTATCACTGGTACAGGACAGCAGAGGAGACAGTGAAGGCTCAAGTTAAAGCAGGAAAGGAAGGCAGGGAAAGTGGGGGTGGGGCAGGGGACAGGGTGGGGTGCTTTTTGCAACTGTGCTGTGGGCGGGTGGAGCTCAGGCTGAGGGCCCTCCCACAATCCAGCTCCCTCTCCCCTAGGGCAGCCCTACCTTGGAGTAGGCCAGGTGTCAAAAGGCCCTGCACACCTCCAGGGGCTCCAGGAACTCCACTATGATGGCAGTGACGCCACCTTGGGCAGCAGCACTCGGCCCTGACTCCCGAAGTGGCTGAAGGTCTCCCACAACTCAGCAGCCAGGGTGCCTGCGGGGAGGTTCTTGGCCAGAATCATGGTCTTGCTTCTCTCTGCTGTGACCTGTGGAGCGCACAGGACTTGTGAGAACAGCAGCAGGGGTCCAGTCTGACACCAGAACTGTATGGGGTCCCAGGGGCCAGGTGCCTGGGAAGCAGACCCAGGAGGTGCCACCCTCTCCAGCAGGCCACGTGCTGGCTCCACAGTTGGGCAGCTCTGCTGAGGGGTCAGCCTCCAGCCCCCCACTGAGTTGTGCAGACCCTGACAGTGATTGACCAGCCTGCTGGACCTCCCAGATGCCCCAGCCGCTGTTCCACTGATCAGACTGGTATCTCAGTGTGGAACTGCAGGTCACCTGCTGCCACAGGCGTGGAGAAGCCCCAGGAGCAGCCTGTCCCTACGAGGGGCATCGGAGCAGTGAGCCCTCAGGTTTTGGTTTCAGTCACCACAGGGCCTGTCAACACACCCCCAGCCTCCCTGGAGCCCTGTCCCCTGCTCTGCAGCAGCCACCAGTTGGGGCCATCAGAGACCGCAGGGAGGGCAGTGGGGACCCACCTGGCTGAAGGAGTCCAGGCTGATCCCGTTGTGGAGGAGGAAGCACTGCACCTCTTGGACCAGCTGGGTCTCCCCAGGGGCCACACGGACAGCCACGCTGCCCTTGGTCTCCTGAAGGAGGGAGGAAAGGAGGCCCGTGGCCATCAGGTGGACCCGATCTGCTCTCTCCAGCCAGCAGCTAAGCAGACCCAGTGGAAGTGGGTTCAGCGGTGCCCCTCACCCAGCCACACCCACCTGACCCCCTCGGGCGCCCTCTCCAGCAACGAGTCCCCACACCCGCTCGGGCTCTTCCCTTCTCCACAGTGGGCAGGTCAGTGGCTCCTCTTGCAGCCCTGGGGGCTTCTACAGGGCTGACCCTGACCCCGACCCCTCACACCAAGCAGTCCTTGCTCTGTCACCTCCCGACTAGCCCAGGCTCTCCTCTCTCCACCTGTCTCCACTAGGAGGCTCCAGAAGGCACCAGAAGGCTCTAGAAGGCAGGACCCTGTCCCAGCACTGCGAAGACCTGGTGCTCAGGGCACTCGCGGCACCAGAGCCACTGCGACTGTCCCTTGTCCTTCCCTCCAACTCAGGCCAAGCTGCACTGCCCAGCATGGCATCCATGAGCCACTGGGCACCTGAGAACCCACGTCCTGCTACACATGGAATTCAGTGGCCTAGGTGGGAACAAGGGAGGAGAAACACCCTGTGGCTACGCTGGGTGCACCGAAGCGATGTTCCCTCAGACACATTAGCTGAAGAGGGCGTCTGTTAGAATTAATTTTTCTGCTTCTTTTTAAAAACGTGGCCACCAGGCCATTCAGTTACACATGGGCTTGCCGTCCACCTCCACAGACAGGCTGGCATCCAGTGTCTTGAAGGGCAGAGGACCACGGAGAAAGCAGCCAATGGGCAGAATCAAGGGATGTCCCTCGCCACGTGGCTGAAATGTGCTCCTGGTTTTGCCCAGAAATAACTCCGCAGGGGTCCAGCCCTGGACAGATTCACCAAGAGGGTCTGCGGACATGAAGCTCGCAAGTCACGGGCCACTCATGTGGTCCAACACTTGGCTCTTTGTGGCAATGTACTTCTGTGTGATGACTTTGACCACAGCATTGGGCCCCATGAACAGTGTATTCCAGTTGTGGGAGCTGTGGGCAGGGGCAGAGCAGGACAGGCCATGCTGGGACCCATGGGCACTCTCTCACATAAGCCTGTCATAAGCCTCCCTGCCTTCCTAGCCCTCCCGCCACCTTGCCTGACCTGGGTGGGCTCCCCACCTGCAGGCAGTGGGACTGACAGATCCAACCTCTGGCAGTGCCAGCAGTCGGCCTGTGCCAGGGCCCAGCAGGTGGCAACCATCCACTCGTAGTGGACGAGATACCTCAGAGTGTAAGTGAGCTCAGCACTGCTCTCCCCATCCACAGTGGGGAAGCCAGCTCAGAGGTGAGGATGAACCTCAAGCTATACAGAAAACCCTATACAGGTGGTCGGGAAAGGCAGAGAGGGCAGCAGAGCCTGGGCGGGGCTGGCAAGGACCTGGAGCTGCTGGCTTTGTCCTTGGACGCTGCCTTCTTCTTACAGGACGAGCCGGGGGTGTCGACATCCTCACTGGCTTCCTTCCTGATGGCGGACGGCAGCACGTGCAGCATCCTGCCCTGCGGGGACAGGGGAGGAAGTGGGTGAGCTGCCCGCCCGCACTCCAGCCCCGCCCTCCAGTGGGGCCTCCTATCTAGTGGTGCCTCCTGTCCTAAACAAGTTGGACCCAGGTCCAGACCTGCAGAAGGACAAGGACAGCAGCCGGAGCAGACGCACGGTTACTCTCGGTCCAGGTGGCACTGGGGTCCCCGACACGGCCATACCAAGGGAAAGGTGCCCCTCTGTGACACCCCACAGCTCCCTCACACTGTGCCCCCAGACCCTGCACAGGGAGAACATGAGCGGCCGTGGGTGGGCCAGGTCTGGCCTGGAGCCCACAAGGTCCTTACACTGTGAATGAAGGTGCACTGGAGGGGAGGTGGCCTGGACACATCGCAAGGTGACCCTGAAGAGCAGAGCTCCCTGCATTCCACAGGGTCATCCCTCCTCTGTCACCAGGTTTGGTGACCCCGGCGGGCCTATGAGCAACCTCACCTGGAACACCTGTCCATCCACTGCTGTGTAGGCCTTCAACGCATGCTCAGGGAACAGAAGGTGACGAAGGCAAAGTCCTTGGGTTCCTTGGTCATGCTCTCGATGGGGTAGTGGAGCTCTGACAGGGGACCTGAGGACAGGAGAGTGTCAGTCACCTGGGTTGGAGCTGGGCCCAAGATCAGGGGAAAGTGCCGGGCACTAAGGGTCAGACTCATGAACAAGAACAGCTGCCGTGCACCGGCCACGCCCACTCAGTCCGAGGGAAGGAGGGTGACTGCCAGCCACAAGGTCCACCTCCAGGTAAAGGGTGTCATTTCCCAGTCCCCTCGGCGCCCACCCTAAGAAACAAGGAGGAAGGTGCCAGGCTGTACCTGGCTCCAAGGCCTGCTGTGCACAGCCTGTCCTGGGCAGTGGCCTCACCTACACAGGCCTCCTCCTCTCACCTGTGAATGTCACAACAGTTGCCACACACACACACAGTGGCCTCAAGGGTCCAAAAGTTAGTGTGCAGTCACTACCCAAGGCCTGCTGCAGTTAGTGCCACGTAAGTGTTCATGACACTGTCCCTCTCAGAGGATACTGTCTGCAGTGGTTCCACTCTGAACACCAGAGTGAATACCACATCCTAAATGGATACCTGCAGTCTATGGTCAAGCCTCCTCCCATCCACTCAGCGCTGCCATGTGGCCAGGGCACCAGCCCATAGGAGGACCTGGGGAGCAGGACAGTGTGGACAGACCTTCAGGTCCCATCACCTGGCCTGAAGCAGGTTCCACTTGGGACCTCTGAGCTGTCCTTGGCCCAAGCCACACTCACATGGCCTCGCTGATCCTCCATATCCAGGCCAGTCTCCTGGGAAACAAGGGCGCTGGCAGCATCTCCAGAGCACAGATTCACCTGCACTGTGAGCCCACCTTCCTCCCCTCGACAAACGGCCCCTGTGACCAAGCTCAACTACAGGCCTGCAAGTTCCCAGCCCAAGAAGAAACAGCAACAAAACCAAAGACAGCCCTGGCTGTTGCCTCTTCTCGGAAGCTGGGTTTGCTTGGGAAGACTTGAGAAAGAAAAGCATTCCCAGGCAGGAGCACAGTGGGAGGGGAGGGCTGGGCGGCTGCTGAATTCCAACACCAGAAGCCAAGAATCTCAGGAAAATGCCTCCATCGCTCCTGCTCTGCATTTGGACAGTGAGAGCTAAGGAATCAAGTTCTGCTGGGCGTGCTGGCTATGCCTGCGATCCCAGCGACTTGGGAGGCTGAGGCAGAAGGATCAAGGCCAGCCTCATGGACTTACCAAGACAGTCTCAAATTAAAAGATAAAAAAACTTGGGATGTAGCTGGGTGGCAGAGCGACCCTGGGTTCAATCCCAGCACCATTAAAAAAACAAAGGAATCCAAGTTCAAGTACAGAAAGCAAAAGATGCCACTGGATCTGCAGTGGGAACAGCAAGTCCTTTTTTCAGATGAGGAGACCAGCTGGAGTCACTGCCCAAGGTCAAGAGCAAGTGGGAGGCAGATGGAGCAGACCCAGCCAAGTGGGAGCCAGGCACAGCAGGGGTGCATGGCCAGGAGCAGATCCCTACCATAGGAGGAGAAGAGCCCCTCCAGGTCCTCCTCGGTGCTGGCGTAGGGCAGGTTGTGCACAAAGAGCCTCCTGGAGTCAGCCAGGTCCTCCTCCTCCTCGTTCTTCCCGAGTGTCCGGCCTTGTCAGGGCTGCACACTGTTCTGCAGGGGCCCCTTGGCTGTGGGCACATGCTTCTCTCTGAACACCTCGATGTAGCATCCACCTGCAGGAGGAGAGAGTCAGGGCTCTGGGGAGCCTGGGACTTGACACACCTGGCTGGGGACCCAGGCCCTGGCTGCAGGCTGCCAGATGCTCCAGCTGGGAAAGGCGATGGGCCCAGCAGCAGGCTCTGTAGCGGGGCAGCAGCCTGAGCCCCCGGGACCTCACCCGGCCTGCCAGCATGGCCTCGTCCCTTGGAGTCTGCTCCCACTGTCCCAGGCCAAGAGACAGGTCCTCTGAACTCTGAGCCTACTCTGGCACTGCTGGCGGCTCTGCCTTGGGAAAGGTCTCATGTGACAGCCGGACCCTGAACAATCACCTGCTGGTGAGCAGGTTGCAAAAACCACCCTATGTGCCTAACAAGGCCACAGGGATGGCCTGCCTCCACCCGCACTGCCAGAGCTTGATGGATACCTTCCACTGACCTGCCAGCAGGACTCCCGGGGACCCTGTCTACACTGACACAATGCATCCCCAGGAGCTTTGCTTTTCTGTTCTTACTGATGACTATAAATCAACACATTAAGTCTAAATAATAAAAGGAAGGTTGCAAAGAATTTTCTTGAGTTCAGACTCTGGTGTGCTCAGGGGATCCACCTGTGGGGCGAAGCTCAGCACCAGCTCGGCAAAGGCCTGGATGTTCCTAATTCTGCCTGACACTTCTACGTTGTCCTTCAAAAGGCATGAAAATGTTTATTGCCAAATGTGAAAAATGTATGCCACTTTGGCAAGTGAAAAACCTGAACTTGCAGTTTCATTTTGTTTTTAATAATTATGAATAAATTCAAGCATCTGTACAGGCCACCTGAATTCTTTTTCTTCAAAAACCTCTTGTCCTTTCTCCATTTTTCTGTTGGGCAGGTCATATATCCTTCATAAGAATCTGTGTAAATTAGAGAAATTGGTGCCTCTTGCCTGCTGTTCAGGCTAATGGATTCTGCAGTCCACCTTCTGAACCCATGGCAGCTGTGGCCTTACAGGGTTTCTGGCTGGTAGGCAGTCAACATGTCCATTTTCTGTTTTTCCATCAAAGTTTGCAAATTCCTTAGAAAGAAATTTGTTCAGCTCAAATCCTTGATGTTTCTGAAACTTTTCTCATTATGAGGAGTATTTTTCCCTAAAAAATGTTAACTAGGATGGGCGTGGTGCACGCCACTCTTCCCAGCAGCTTGGGAGACTGAGGCAGGAGGATCATGAATTCAAACCCAGTCTCAGCAACTTAGTGAGATCCTAAGCCACTGAATGAGACCCTGTCTCAAAATAAAACATAAAAAGGGCTGGGAATGTGGCTCAGTGGTTATATACCCTGAGGTTCGATCCTGAGTACCAAATTAAAAAAAAACGTACAAACAAAAAAAACAAAACCCAACTGACCTCGATCTCAAGGAACTGCTTCAGTATTTCTAATAGCAAAAAATTCTAAGTCCCATATCCCCATTTAAGAGACCAGGAAAGTGTATCAAAGTGTCCCTGAGCATGGAAGAACATGCAAGAAGGAAAATGGTGGTGTCGCAAGCCAGTCCTCACAGAGGGATGTGGAAAAAGCAAACCAATGGCAGAGGTCAGCGTCAGTGCACAAAGAAAAGGACACTTAAGAAGGTTTGTCCCAAATGTCAGGGATTGTCACTGGGTGGGACCCAGGAATTGGGGCGGGACAGCCCAGTGTGCTGAGGACAGTGGGCACCTGCGGATCACCTCCAGTGGTCAGACCTGCAGCGATCACACCTGCATCCTGGCACCCCCTCTGGCTACGCCCGCTCACAGTCACTCACACGGCCATCCTGGTTATAGGTGACTTTCATTCTTTTTATTTAGCTGTGTCTTCTAGGATCTCATATGGGGAACCTCTATGGCTGTCACGAGGCGGGTGTGAGAACAGGGTCCTCTGCTAAGGCAGCTCTAGGGCCAGTCAGCTGCAGCCATGGTGCCAGCCGAACTGTGGCCTGTTTCTGAAGACAGCAACACCTCCACACTCACAAGCACCTATAGCGGCCACCTGCTTCAAAATGGGGAAGGACTCTCCACAGGGACTGTCTGACCACAGGCCAGCCCTGCTATAGGTGAGGGAGCAGAACAGGCCTCCTCCTGCTCGAGGCAGCTATCGCAGTCCCTCCTTGGTGATGCCCAAGATGCCATCGGTCAGCCTTTTTGGTCTGTGACTCCTTCCAACTCTCAATCTGAGTGGCCCCCTCCTCGCCCTGTCCTGAGAGCACATACCTCTGTGACACTGAACGGGGCTCCCCGCAGCTTCACGGTGTGGGAGGTGGTGGGCTCCTTCTCGTTCGCTGGTTTCTCTGAGAACAAAGAGAAAAGGCCACAGTGGGTTCCCTGAGGTGGTAGGAGCAGGGGACAGACCAGGACGTCCCACCTCCAGGAGCAGCTCCAGCCAGGGTGGCAGGAAGTGCTGGCGCCTGTGCCTGCCAGACTAAGGGTTTGGCCAGTGCAGAGGCAGTGGATGCAGGGTCCCCATGTGCCTCTGAAGTGAGAGCTGCGGCCAGGTCAGCACACCATGGACAGGTGAGCAGGCCACTGGCCAGCAGAGGGCCAGGGCAGAGGTAGGAGCCGAGGTACCTACCTTGCAGTCGCTGATTTCAGCTGGCTCCATGCTACATGCAGAGGCCAGCCTCCTACTGAGCCTCTAATTCCACACGGATTCTGAATTCGGCACCTTTTCCTATAATTCTGGACTCCAGATAGCTCTGCACAACCTAAGTTTTTGGTAGATCCTTTGGTGCTAAAACTTGCCCAGCTAGCACTCACTCCCCAGCAGAGCCTGCCATGAGCCAACAGGTGCAGAACAAGGTCATTTCTATTCCCACCAGAGAAACATCGATGTGCTGGGAAGGTTGCTGCCCCAACCCTGCTGGACATGGTGACCCCCAGGGCCACTCTGAGTACAGGGGTTCAGGAGATGGCTGGAAGGCCGGGCACTACCAGGATGTCTTCTGCAGACGAGGATCAGAGAGGCCTGTGGGCTGAAGCATCCCCCCAGGCCCAGCAGCCCCAAGGGTCAGAGCTGAGACTGGGCCTTGAACTCCCAGACTCCCTGCAGGGCACGGTAACTAGGAAGGAGGGAGGAGGAAGAGGAAAGAGAAGAGGAGGCAGAGGGAGCCCCTTCCTCTCATTGGGAAGCAAAAGACTGGTTGCTTCCAACTCAAGAATGGGGACACACACATGTCAAAGTGCCCTGTGTCTGGAGCAGAGGACTCCCATTGGGGGACAAGGTAGCCATCCTCAAGGGTCGTGTCCACCTGTATACTCTCAACTTCAAAGCCTGGAAGACCTGGCCTGGGTCCTGACCCCATAATGGGAGGCTGTCACTTCCCTTCTCTGGGCCTCAGTTTCCTCACCTATGAAATGGAAGAAGAATGGCCCCAGAGACTGTGAGGACATTCTGTGATGGCAGGGTTCGTCACCAGGCACATAGTCAGGGCTTGACTAAACTCACCTATCAACGACGGCCTGTTCAAGTCCATCTGCCTTGTTACTGAACACCACGTGCAACACGGCCACCACCCTCACTCCTCCCAGAGCCCTGACAGGTGGCAGGCGGCCCCTCCAGGTATGGCAGGCAGTGAGCTCAGAGGGGGCAGTCTTTCCTCCATGTGGCACCCCAGCAATGGGGCCTCAGGACCACGTGGACATGCACAGAACCCCTCCCTGTCCCCCAGAGGCACACACCTAGGCTCCGTGCTCCTGTGGCCTCCTATTCCCAGGCAGGGCCCCTGTGCTCCCTCGCACCTGCTGGGTCTCGGTGGTGGAGGACTCCTCTGCCTCACTCCCTTCATCACAGTTCACTGCTTCGTCCTCACTCTCCTCCTCTGAGGACGACTCGGCGGCGACCATCTTGGACTTCAGGTACTCCATGTCCAAAAGTCCCTTTTGTGCAGCCGTATTTGGCTCAAGGCCTTGTTCTGCTGAGAGAGCCGGGGAGGAGTAGGGTCACCTTCCTGGGCAACCAGAGACCTGGGAAACATAGGGCTGAAAGCCTGGAGGGTGGCTGAGGTGCCACAACCACCATGACCAGGCCCTCGTGTCCAGCGGCCCCAGGAAACCCTGTGATGGGCAGCTCTGTATGATCATGCCACACACCCAGGGTGCCACGGCTTCTGCCACAGCCTGGTTCTCTCCTGGACGGCCCTCTGCAGTCACTGCTGACCCTCCTAGCTGGGTTACATCCAGGCACATAACGTGTTAGAGAAGGCGTAGGTACGACCAAGGCCTTACTACAGAGGAATGCACTATGGCGTCTGTCACCACAGAGGGCTGCCTGTTCCATCCTGGGCAGGGGCAGCTCTCATCCATCTGAACAGCAGGACGGTGCCAAAGCACCTCCAGCACATCACTGTCAACGTGCTGTGTGCTGCACTCTGGACGTCCCCATCCTGCTACCTGACACTGGACATGCTGTATAATATATGAGGAACACTTGGTAAGACGTCAGCCACTGAGGAGCTACGGATGGGGAATGTGGATCTGTGGTGGAGTGCTTGCCTAGCATGTGCAAGGTCCTTGGTTTAATCCCTGTAGTGTCAAAATAAATAAATAAATAATAAAGAAGAAGAAGAAGAAGAAGAAGAAGAAGAAAATAAAATGTTTTCTTAGATATGCAAAGTCTCCAAAAGGATTTAAAGACATTGGTGGTATTGTTTACTCTAGATATCAAAACTGCATACTGTTTTGCACACTTCAAATTATAAAACATTGTTATATTACATATTAAAAATAGATAAGTGCTTTTATGAATTTAAAATGTTTTATTCTGCACAAAACATTTTAAAACAATTTGCAGAACTGAACAAAATGTATATAAATGAAAGTCCTATGGATTTGTATCCATAATGCAATTATATTCAAAAATGTATTTAACTTTGAAACATAAAAAGAAATTATGGTTGAAAAACAGAAGCAAAGCTAAATTCACCTGAATCAAATAGACAGTGAAAATAGCAAATTATAGCTATAATAGTATGGCAGTAAAATCAAATAACACTGATATAAAATTTCTTAAAATACTACACTTAGAAACACTAAAATGTTCCTTTGAACAAAATAGTATTTAATCTGTGCTTTAAAATTAAATGGTTTTCAAGATGGTGGAATAGAGGGGGTTGCCTTGCTGGCTTCTCCATGGCATGAAACCAAGAAAGCAGACGGGCAGCTTTTCCACAAGTGAGGTCCTGGAAACCTTCAGGGATACTACACATCCACAAGGTAGACACTCTACTGCCTCAGATCTATACTGTTAGATGGGTAGACACACAAACAACATTTGTCCCAAACCAACCAAGATATCCAGTAATAGAATCCATTGACACCACAGTGGAAGAAATATTAGAGAAGGAGTTTTGAATTTACATATTTAAATTAATCTGCAAAGTAAAGGATGGTATAAGGATTGAAATCATAGAGAAAATACAGTAAGTGAAATATTACTTCAATAAGGAGGCAGAGATTCTGAAAACAACAACAGTAACAACAACAAAAATCCATCAGAAATCCTAAAAATGAAGAAATCAATAAACCAAATTAAAAATTCACTGAAAGCACCACCAGCAGACTATATCATTTGGAAGACAGAGTTTCAGGCAATGAAAACAAAATATACAGTCTTGAAAACAAAGTTGACCATGGAGAAAAGATATTAAGAGACCATGAACAGAATCTGCAAGAAACATGGGAAACTCTGAAAAGACCAAATTCAATATTCATTGGTATAGATGAATGCTCAGATATACAAACAAAAGGAATGTACCACCTTTTCAATGAAACAATATCTGAAAATCTCCCAAACCCGAAAAATAAAATGGAAAATGAAATACAGGAGGCCAACATGACCTCAAATATGCAACATCACAACAGAGCAAAACCAACATACCTTCAGAACGGCTTACCTTCAGAATAAGAACAGAATTTTAAAAATTACCAGATAAAAATGACAGGTAACATTTAGAGGGAAACAAATCCTGATCTCAGCTGATCTCTCAACCCAGACCCATGAAGCTAGGAGGTGTCAGAACAACATATTCCAACTTCCGAAAGAAAGCGGATACCAGCCAAGAATACCATATCCAGCAAAGTTAAGCTTTAGAAATGATGACAAAATAAAAACTCTACACGATAAACAAAAGTTAAAGAACTCACAACTAGAAAGCCTGAACTACAAAACATACCAAATAAGATATTTCATGAAGAAACCAAAAATAAAAGTGAAAACCAGCAAAGGCAGGAAGTACACTAAAAGAAGAGCAAATCAATGGAGCAACCAATTTGAACCAGAAATAAATCAAAATAACAGGGAATAGAAACCATACTTAAACAATAACATTGAATATAAATGGCATAAACCCATCAATCAAAAGACAAACTGGCAGATTGGATCAAAAAACAAGATCCAACGATATGCTGTTTCCAAGAGACTCACCTCATAGGCAAAGATATTCACAGAATGAAGGTAAAAGGATGGGGAAAACATATTCCCAGGATCGCATAAACAAGCAGGGGTTTCCATCCTCATATCAGACAAAGTGGACCTCAAGCCAAAGTTAATCAGAAGGGACAAAAAATACTTCACACAGCTCAAGGGAATCGTATCTCAACAAGACATAGCAATCACAAACATCTATGCCCCAGACAATGGAGCATATACATACATCAAACCAACTATTCCCAACTCCAAAAGTCAAATGCACCACAACACAATAACACTATGTGACTCCAACACAACCCTCTCATCACTGGACAGCTACTTCAAATGGAAACTAAACAAAGAAACCATATCAAAATCTCTAGGACACTATGAAGGAAATGCTAAGAGGAAAGTTCACTGTATTGAACTCATTCACCAAAAGAATACAAAGTCAACAAATAAAAAACCTAACACCACATTCTCAAAGCCCTAGAAAAAGAACAAATCAACACCAAACACAGTAAAAGACAGGAAACAATCAAAACCAGAGCCAAAATCAATGAAATTGAAACAAAAGATCAACTGAAAAAAGTGACCAAACAAAAACTTGGTTTTTTGAAAAAAAAAAAACAACAAAATTGATAAACCCTCAGCCAAGCCAACAAAGAGAAAGAGAGAAAATTCAGATTGCCAAAATCCATGATGAAAAAGGAAATATCACGATGGGTTCTACTAAAATACAGATTATAATCAGAACTGATTTTGTAAGTTTATATTCTAATAAAATATCTTGAAGATAACAACAAACTTCTAGAGAGACATGACCTACCCAAATTGAATCAAATCAGGAGGACACACAAATTTAAACAGATCAATTTCAAACAATGAAATTGAAGATGCTATCAAAAGCCCACCAAACAAGAAAAGCCCAGGACCAGATGATTTCTCAGCCAAGCTCTACCAGAACTTCAAGAAGAACTCACACAAATCCTTCTCAAATTATTCCATGAACTAGAAAAGGAGAAAACCCTTCCAAACTTTCCATGAAATTTCTATCACCCTGATACCAAAACTAGACAAAGACACATCCAGGAAAGAAAATTTCAGATCAATATCCCCAATGAACACAGATGTAAAAATACTGGCAAATTCTATACAAATACACGTTCAGAAGATAGTGCACCAGAATCAAGTGGGGTTCATCCAGAGATGCAAGGTTGGTTCGACATATGGAAATCAATAAGTTTAAATGAAGACATCAGTAGACTTAAAGACAAGAATCACATGACCATCTCGAAAGAGGCAGAAAAAGCATTCAAACAAATAAGCATCTATTCATGTTCAAAACACCAGAAAAACTAGGGATAGTAGGAACATACCTCAGCATTACAAATGTCATATATGTGAAACACAAGGCTAACATTCTAAATGGAGAAAAACCTAAAGCATTCCCTGTAGAAAGTAAACAAGACAGGGATGCTCTCCTTCACCACCTCTACTCAACATAGTCCTAAAAATTCTAGCCAGAACAATTAGACAAAAGAAAGAAATCAAAGGAATATGAATAGGAAAACAACAACACAAACCATCCCCATTTTGCTGAGCACATTATTCTATATTTAGAATACCCAAAAAACTGCACCAGAAAACTTCCAGAACTCGTAAACGAATCCAGCAAAGTGACAGGACACAAAATTGACACTCATAAATCAATTGCATCCTCATACATCAGTACTGAATCAACTGAAAGCAAAAAATAGGAAAACTATCCCATTCACAATAGCCAAAAGAAAATAAAATGGTTGCAAAGCAATCCAACAAGAAGTGAAATCACTTCTACAATGAAAACTACAGAACTCCAAAGAAAGAAATTGAAGAACACCTCAGAAGATGGAAAGATCTCCCATGTTCTTGGATGGGCAGAATCAACACTGTTAAAATGTCCATACTACCAAAAGCACCACACAGATTCGATGCAAGTCCTATAAGGTTCTGATGTTCTTCATAGAAATAGAAAAAAAGCAGTCATGAAATCCATCTGAAACAAAACAAAACAAAACAAAACAAAACAAAAGGCCCAGAATAGCCAAAGAAATTCTTAGGGAGAAAAGTGAACCAGACCTTAAATTATACTGCAGAGCTATAATAACAAAAACAGCATGGCATTGGCACCAATATAGACAAGAAGATCAATGGTACAAAACAGAAGACACAGAGATGAACCCACATAAATACAGATTCTCATACTAGACAAAGGTGCCAAAAACATACACTGGAGAAAAGAGAGCCTGCTCCACAAATGATGCTGGGAAAACTGGAAATCCATTTGCAACAAAATGAAACCCATCTCACACCCTGCACAAAACCCAATCAAAGTGGATCAAGGACCTAGGCATTAGACCAGAGATTCAGCACATATTAGAAGAAAAAGTAGGCCCAACTCTCCATCATGTCGGCCTAAGAACCAAATTCTTCATCAAGATTCCTAAAGTAGGGCTGGGGACATAGCTAGTTGGTAGAGTGAGTGCTTGCCTAGCATGCAGAAAGCCCAGGGTTTGATCCCCAGCACCTCCACCAAGAAACAAAATAATGAAACACCTTCTAAAGGGCAAGAATAAAATCAAGACTCAATGGGACGGTATCACAGCAGAGTAAACAATCAAGAACACGAACAGAGATTCCACAGAATGGGGGAAAATTCTCTGCCACCTGCACCTCAGATAGAGCAGTAATTTCCAGGTATATAAAGAACTCAAAAATCTCTACACCAAAAACCCCAAATGACCCAATCAACAAATGGGCAAAGGAACTAAAAAGGCATTTCACAGAAGCAGAAACATGATGTCAGCAAATATATGAAAAAGTGTTCAACATCACAAGCAACTAGAGAAATGCAAATCAGAACTACACTGAGGTTGCATCTTACCCCAGTCAGAATGGCAACTGTCAAGAATGCAAGCAACAATAAATGTTGACAAGGATGTGGGGAAAAGGTACACTCACATGTTGCTGGTGAGTCTGCAAATCGGTACAAGCACTCTGGAAAACAGTAGGGAGATTCCTCAGAAAACTCAGAATGGAACCATCATTTGACTCAGCCATCCCACTTCTTGGCATATATCCAAAGACTCAAAATCAGACTACTATAGTGACTTGGTCACATCAATGTGTATAGCAGCTCAGTTCACAAGAGACAAGCTATGGAACCAACCTAGGTGCCCCTCAACAGATGAACAAACAAAGAAAATGTGGTACACATACATGATAAAACACAAGCCATAAAGAAGAATAAAACTGCAGTGTTGGTTGACAAATGGATGAAACTGGATACCATGCCAAGTGAAACAAGTCAATCCCCCAAAACCAAAGGCTGAATGTTCTCTCTGATATGTGGATACTGACTCACAATAGGCCAAGGTGTGTGGGCACGCACATGGGTGTGTGTGTGTGTGTGTGTGTGTGTGTGTGTAGTTTCATCAGATTGGACAAGAAGGCATAAGGAGAAGGAAGGAGCATTTGAAATTGGAAAGAGAGTAGAATGAATCAGACATAACTTTACTATATGTTCATATATGAATACATGATTGGTGTAAACTCCACATCATGTATAACTAACTACAAGAATGGGAAGTTATACTCCATGAATGTATGATATGTCAAAATACATTCTGCTGTCATATATAAAAAGAAAAAAACTTGAAAAATTTAAAGGCTCAATTAAAAATTATACATTAAGTACATATCATATAATAATTAAGAAGAAACACATTTCTGAATATGTGGCAAGGATAGAAGCCAATTTGTCCTTATGTAAATAATAAGAAATTTAGAAGTGATTGGAAGTGCTATGGATAGATCAACATATATTTTATGAAGAGAAAATATAAACTAATATACCTTACAAATAATTCTACAAATTATTAGTTTTTTATAAGATGTAAGCACTTTACATAATAGCTATTTTCTAATTTTTATACATTATATCTGATAATTATTTACTGTATTTTTCTCAAATTTAGAATTTATGTTATTTATCTTATTTCATTTTAAATGTAATAATAATTATTTTAAATTCACTGATTTCTCTTAGGTTACATGAGAGACAAACTTCTTTGTATCATATCTCTTTTTACTAAATAATTATTTTCAACATATTAATCTTCAAAAATGCTTTAAGAAAGTTTGATTTTAAAACCTAAGTAAGGTCATATGCCCAGTGTAATATCATTTCCTTTAGTAACAGACCGCATTTACCATGGTGGTCCTATAAATGATATTGCCTAGTGATGTCATATCTATCTTAGTTTATGTAAATACAATCTATGAAGTTCACACAATGAACAAATCACTTTACTATGTATTTACCAAAATGTATCCTTGTTGTTAAGTGATCCATGTCTATAATGAGAATAGACAAGGAAAAGAGAAGTTCAGAAAGACAATAATGTAGGTTTCTCAAGAACACTCTAATGTAACCACCAAAGAAAGCGTTAAGCAATAAAAACAAAAAACTTACAAAAACTTAAAAAAAAACTTAAAAAAAGTAAAACTTAAAAAAAATTCTATTTAAAACACCAAATAAAATATGCATCAAATTATGATCTTTACTAAATTATTAATTAGATAAGAACTTCCCACTGTTTTGGAGTCACAAATTACCTCCTTTAACCACCCCCCCATACATAAATACACCCAAATTACCATTAGATTACAAATTCCAAAATGCCATAATGTTTATATACTAAGATTCACAGTTTCTGGACCTATTTTTAGTTAAGTGCTTTTAAAAATCCCTGTTGAGTGAAAAATAAATATCTTATACACAAGTCATTCTTATTTTAAACTAATAAGCTATTAGCCATTAGTTTGTCATCTGAGGTTAAATCAGTACTACATAAAAAGGTCTCTCATCTTCACAATCTTAATTTCCAGAACTATTAAGTAAACCTAACCCAAAATCATCTGACAAATGAGAAATAAAATAAATATAGCTCAACATTAAAAAATCTAGTTACAGAACACATCAAACTAACAAAAGATAACAAACATTATTATCTCAAAAAACTAGAAAAGACATTTTGCAAAATAAAAACACTAAATAATGACAAAACTCAAAATAGAAAGAGAACACTTTTAATAAAGGGAAGCTACCACAAAACTTTAGCAAACATTCTTAAAAAGCAGTCTTACTAAAGTCAAGATCAGGCAAGATTGCCTCCTTTAATACCCGCTAGGCCACGCTATAGTCAATTTAAGGAGACAGTACAGTAGACTGGTTAAAAACTCAGGTTGTTTTTGCAGATTGCCTGAGTTTGTGTTCAGTCAGCTGACTGAACTTGAGTTAGCAAATCACCTTTCTATCTCTCACTATATTCAATTTTAAAATACATAGTAGTACCTATACCTCATGTGTTGGCTTAGAGGATTAAATGTGCTAATTCATTCAAAGCACTTAGAACACCCAGCACATACTAAGTACTGAATAAAAACATACGTAGGTGACAAAACATTTTTTCCCCAATTTTATATTTCTTTAAAAGAGAATTATTTTAATGCAAAATTAAAAATGGTTGTTATCTGTTCCAGTAAAGTTCCCCACACTTTTGGGTCTCTCACCTTGTGTAGAAGTTGCCTTTCTTGGCTTCAACCTGCAGAGCAGCAAGGAAAGTGACCTCCTTTATTCTGCCATCTTGCTGATCAGGATTTACATCTTAATTTAGAAGGTCCTCCTCTTAGAGCAGTGAGAGGACAGCACTGACAGCCACAAAACACCTTTCAGGGAAGCAGCTGAAACACCAGAAAGCCTAGGCACACACAAGCCTCCTACGACCTCGGCAGTTGAGGAGTGTGAAAGTCCAAAGGCCTCCGCGCTAGAAGATGGAGCAGGAGCAATAAAAGGCACTGGCGCTCCAGCGCTCCCAGCAGTTGCAGTGAAGGGCTCCGCACGCCTGGGGTGGGGCGTACAACTGGGCGGAGTTAGCACCCTGCTGGCGTGCGGACGCAAAGGATTACGGAGGAAGGACCGCGCAGGCGCAGCGGTGGCTGGGAGGCGGGACCGCGCAAGCATCTTAGAAGGAGGTAGCGGCAGCGCTGCGAGGGAGATCCCGGAAGATGGTCGTAATCAAGGACTTGTGAGTACGTTGGAGGGCGCGAAAAGGGGCTGGGATTGGGACGGTGGGAGACTCATTGATTCAGTAATGGTGGATATTCCTAAGAAGTATTGAGCTCCCGACCAGCTGCTCCCCGTCTTCCCGGGTGAGCACTCCCGGTCCACCTCAGGGCCCTCAGTGAGGGGCCCGCAGACTCTCCCGGTGTTGCAGTGGTAACACGGCGGTCCTCTCCCCCTGCACGCGGGACATGCTGGGGGCCTGTGGCGGCCTGCGGGCCTGGTGCATGGCTCTGGAAGGCGCTACGGGGAGTTTCCACTGGGACCATTCTCACCAGGGTCTGCTTGGGGGCTTTCCCAGGCCCACCGGTGGGTGGAATCGCAGCTTCCTACAGGGGTCTGGGAAACTTGGTGGCCTGATGGTGATTTGTCGCTCACGGTGGAGTCTGCTTGTCACCCGCGGGAGATGCGATTGCCAGGTGAAGGCAACCCTGACTCCTGGAGGTTGGCGCCCTGAAGTTCATGTGGCAGCCAGTAAACCAGATAAGCCGTGCTCCGCTGGGCAGCTCAGTTGCATCACTGGAGAGCCTTCTCCCTGCTCATGAGTATCACTCCCCAGATGGCTTGGCTCTCCGGGACCCACCTACTTCAGGAGGTGAAGGTGAGCCTTTAGACACATGCCCTGTCAAACGGAGGGGTTTTCGGGTTCATCAGCAACCAAGTGATTTTGTTGAAAACTTTAGTTTTTCTCACTATCAGGGCCTGTTAACATCGCAGAAAATCTGGTTGGCAGTAAATGTTAAGCTGTCACACCTGGTTTCTGACCTGTCTATCCCTTTCACGGGCAGCTAGGGATTTTTAGTATGACCCGTTGTTCATGTTTTGTTTGATTTCCTCCCAAATTCATGTGTTCATTTTAAATTCTTAAAAAATTTTTTGACTTAAAGTAGCTGTTTCCAAACATGCTAATTTTAGAGTTAATTGTCCAACTATTAAAAAGTCACTGATGTCACTTCCCTGCTTAAAACCATCCAAAGACACACTGTCTCTTCAGAATAAAAATCAGTCTTTACAATAGCCTACAGGCCTTACACTGTTTTATTCCCTGCTGTAACCCCATTTACTAGTTTTTCTGTCCACAGTCCAGCCTCAAAAGATTCCTTGCTTTTCCTTCACTAATCTACATGTGAGCTGAGTTGAGGACCTGTTTACTTTTGTTCCCTCTGCCTGAAGTGTGCTTTCCTCATTTCAGTTACTCACCTTTTTAGGTCTTTGCTCAAATAACACCTCTTCAGTGAATTCCTACTTTCTGAAATGTATTCTTTTTTAAATATACTTTTATTTATTTATTTACTTTTATGTGGTAGTGAGGATTGAACCCAGAGACTCACATTTGCTAGGCGAGCACCCTACCACTGAGCTACATCCCAGCCCTAAATGTATTCTTAATTCAATTAAGCTCCACAAATTTGCCCATTTTCCTCACTCTCCTACACCCAGATTTTTAAATAGTCCCTAGCACGTTGTAGGTGCTCAACAAACACTTATTAAATAAATTGATGAAAACCTAAAGTTTTTTTCAGTGACAAGGACTCTGTGAAAAGATATTTTTGCCTTGTTATGTAGAGTGAAGTTTTCTAATGAAAGCTAATTTATAATACTGAACTTTGGGTTTATGTAAAACTTTTCCTCCAATTTTTTAGCAGTGTATCGTGCATTTGTTATTTTAATATCTGATGTGGGTAATAACAGATATTAAGAAAAATTGAGGATATAATACAGGAGGAAATTGACTTGGCCCAAACCACATAGAGAGTTGTAGGAATGCTTTTATGTCATAAATGTAGTCATTATTTTTCTTGTATTGGAATTACCTTGTCCTTCCAAAAATGTGAATTAAGTGTCAAGTTGATCCTTCGACAATTATATAAGTAGTACCAAACTAGCTCTTGGAAAGTAGTTACCACTAAGAATTTGTACACTTGCCTTTTTGCAAATCTTTCCTTTTGCTATGAAAATTTAAATGCACTGAGATAATGAAAGTTGAATTGTGCCAAAGTTTAATTATTTTTCATAAGTTGTACATTGCCATTCTGGATGTTTACTTCTCTTGTATGTCTTTCCTAGGGATTTTTTTAACAGACTTTTCTTTAGGTAAAGGCTATTTCTTACTTAAGCATTCCCTGTTTCTAGTACAGAATATGGCCTAGCATAGTTATGTACTCAGTAATGTTGAATGAGAAAATGATGTCTTCCTACTTTTCCAGTCAGCTTTCTAAAATTGTTTTTGGTCAGGAGCAGTGAATAGGTCATTACTATTTTAAAGATATTGGTAAACTAGAATACTTTGGCAAATATTTTTTTGTCCTACAAAACTCTAATTTTGATAAAAACTAAAAGGTCATAAGTGACTTTCAGTCTGAATTAATTCCCTTGCATTTATTACTAAAGCAGTAGATGAAGTTGCCTTTAGTGAAATGGAAAAAAAATCACAAGGATTTTCAGAGAAGTTTGTAAATTTTCAAATTGCTCTGAAAATTGAATTTTGGTTTTGGAAAATCACAGCCTGTCAGTTCCTTTTCCCATTTATTTTTTTACTATGCAAATCCTGAAGTTTCTTAACTCATCACTCTGAATGTCTTAATCACTTTCATTTTATAAAGAATTTTCTTTGTGCTACTAAACAAAAATGGGGATCATCATAGTAGTATGTATTTGTTGAAATTACTCAACTATGATTCCTTGGGTTTTGTGAAACTTCAGGGAATACTTTTCTTTCCTTTCTATCCCTTCTTCTCTACAGTCCCCTTGATTCATGCCTTTATTAATACCACTTGAGGAGACTCTCAAAATACTTGTTTTCCTCATTCTCCTGACCCTCAGTGCTTTTAACCACCTCTGGACAACTGTAGTTACATCATTTACCTCGTGGAATAACCTTTCAGGGCAACTTTTTGCCTGATTAATTCATTTAACTCATAATGTAGTGTTCCAAGCCCTGAAAATGTATCCCAACCTCTGTCTTTCTAACTTTTCCTCCCCCAGTGTATGTCCCATTTACTGAGATAGGGAGCAAGTTAGTATGCACCCTGAGGGAACAACTAAGATGTTAGGGATTTTTAGCTATGGAGGGACTTAGGATAAGTTTACTCTTGAGAATTGTAACTAGTGACCCTTGTATCTTTGAGATTCTCATCATTTCTGTTATTGTCAGTAAGAAAGAGTGATGAGTGATGCTTAGTTGATGGGGAGGGAATAAAAGGAGGTGTGTTTGATTCACATTGGAGATTAAGATTATGTGAACATTCAGGGTAAATATTTGAGGGTAATATGGAGAGGGGGCAGAGGTTCTGCTGAAATGAAAACAAAATGTGACATTCTGGGGCATACAAATACCCTCTTCACATTGTGTAAAAGAAAGCCAACACAATGTCTAGGTTAAAACAAATCATCACTAATGTAAACAGGAAACAATTACTTTAAGATAAAAGGAAGGAGATGCCAGCTGAAGAGAAATAGGAATGAGTAAAACTATAGGGAATTTTCTGTAAAAAGACAACTGAGGTGACTGTGAAGTGTGTGTGTGCATGTGTATATATTTCCCCCCTCTTTAAATAAAAGACTAAGGGGAACCAAGTAGGGGGAAAAGGAATTTTCTGTCTTGGAACTCAGTATTATGAGACAATTAATATACAGAAATGACTTTGGTTTTCAGACTTTATGGCAGAAATGGTTAAGGGTGGAAATAAGGGATCTATCTGTAAAAACCTAGAGAAAATGCAGTATTCTTATGTATAGTAACATAAAATAATATATTTTTAAAATAATTCCTCAATACTGTATTATAGGTAAAATGGACTATAAACATATTCTTTTAGTGTGTCCAATAACAAAATTCTTGGAAAGGATCAAACACCTATCAACCGTATTGAATCTACCCTGGAAAAAGTCATTGTATTATTAAAGTTCAAGGTTGTTTCCTTAATAAAAATTTTAATATTAATTTGAAAGGATACCCCTTTTATCTTATTAAACTTGAACAATTGGGTAGTAGAGAACCGGTTTCTGGAAACTTTTTTTTCTTGAAATTCAGGATATGTATTCTGTGAGAAGTATCATAAAAACAAAATGCACAGCATGTATGTGGTGAATGAAACCATCTAAAAATTTCATGGGGGCATCCTAACCAGTCTACAAATAATACATTCTGTACCCTGCAATTTTCAATGATGAGGTTTTTTTTTTTTTCTTTCTTTCTTTCTTTTTCTTGTTTCTTTAATTATAAGACCTGCTGCAACTGCATCTTTGGGGTCCTGGAACAACAAGGACACTCAGTACAAATGATCACTGGGATTCAGGAGAGGTAGCTTTTATCCTGCAGTTTAAAAATCCTTGCTTAGGGTTGTAGGAATTGCAAAGACTCCCTTGCATAAATGGCATAATTTTATTTTCAGATTCAAGAGTCCTATCAGTTGAATCATTGGATTTAAAGTAAAAGATCCTTTAAATCTAGAGATCTGTGTTTTAAAACCATTCAAGTGTAATATGTATTCTTTTATCATTTTAGCAGTATGGTTTTGCCATGTTCTGTTTAGGTGATTCTGAATCATTTTATTGTCATAATTTACTTTGATATGTTAATCTGAAGTCATATCTTGGTTGTGTTCATTTTTTTATTTCAGTCTTGTAGCAAAATTAATTGTAGTGTACTATAGATAATCAATTGCAAACAAATTTCTGTTACACTGCTTTCTTTTTGCAGTTTGAAGAATGAAATTCAAAGGAGGACAGCAATTTCAAGTCCCGCCTCAACATTTTGGAGAAGCCCTAAGCAACTAAGCCAGACCCTGTCTCAAAATATTTACGGAGGAGTTGGAGATGTAGCACTGTGGTAAGCACCCTGTGTTCAGTCCTCCAAAAGAGTAAAGTTTAACCTGTGCGTGGATTTTTTTTACACCATCCCAGATAAATGAGACTCCAGCCTTAACTTAAGTGATTTTGAGGATAAGTAGCTCACTACCTAGAAAAACTACTCCTTTAGTGTTGGACATTTTAAACATTTGTCTTCTTTAAGTCAGAATCTGTTCTCCCTTAATGCTTGACCATTATTCACACTTTATCCCACTTGGGAAGTGAATATCGAGTCTCGCCTGTCCTGCCTGTAGCAGCCTTTCAGACTTTCTGATGGTGGCTCTCCTACCAACGCTGCTACCTGCCAAGACACTTTGTTCCATTTTCAAAGATCATAAGGTTAAACATTCCAGCACATTTATTTGGCCTAATATAACAGGACCTTTAGACTTCCTCACCAACTAGTCTTATTGCTGTATATGTCATAGTTGTTTCTTTGAACTGAAAACAGTATTCCAGACACAGTCTGAGCAACATCTCACCATGAGAGCTTATTGTCTTCCTTGATTTGCTTGTGCCATAGAAATATATCACCTATAGAGGACCTGTGTCCTGCAGTTGCAGCCACCTGCAGTAGAGCCAGAGATGAAAAAAGCAAAAGCTGTTTGTGAAATTAAGATATGTGTAGCAAACCTCATTAAAGTTTCTGGATCCTTCTGTTACTTGTACACAACTCCTGCTTGCTTGTCTGGTTTCCTAGAGCTGTCAGGAGATTAGAAGCAGCAAATTGGAAGTGGGAGAAAGAAAAACTGATAACCTAAGCGGTGACAGCTGTTAGAAAACGGGGGGCCAGGAATGGAGACATTAAAAAAGTGCAGGAGTCTGGCAGTATTTAATGTAGATTGAACACAGCTGTATGAGTCTTGCTATTACCTGAAGTTTACTGTGTTTCAATACAGTCAAGATAAGTCTGGACTCCTACTTATTTGCACAATTATCTGTTTGAACTTAAAATGACACTTGACATTTGTCTTTGTTAGGGTTTGTTTGTTTTAGCTGGTTGAATCAGATTGTTAATGTTGTTCTGAGTCTTGGTGTTGTCACTCAAAATACTCAGAGGTTTTCTTCTATGCAGATTTAGTAAGCATGTCTTCTGTCTGTACTGAAATTATTCTTAAAATAAGAACAAGAGGAAAACCTAGAAGCATGCTACAACTTATTAGCACATTGGTCACTGTTTTTGGACATGGTTATTTAGTTGTTTCTGTATGAATGTTGTTACTCTGTTGACCGTTCAAGACCAAATTTACCTTTTGGTTGAGACATTTTCATACTATTTATGTATATGACATTATTACAAAGTGTATTTTAAAGGATTTAAGGATTGTGGCATGACTAGACTAACCCTAGTGTTGTATCATTCCTCTTTGTAGTCTGTAGTTCCTAAAACCTCATTTTTGGAGCATTTGAGAAATTTGCTTGGTTCCAGCTTCCTAAACCCTTCCAAATTGAGTAAGATTGTGTGTGTGTTTTAAATTAATCTGCAAGATAGCATCATATCCCCACTTTGTATTTTCAGTTTACAATGACCCTTATTTTCTCAAATAAAATTTTACCTTTGAATTTTGTGTTCTTGGAGATAGATTTTTGTGCCTTTACATCGATAATGTAAGGAAAATACTTTTTAAGCTATCTTTATTGGAAGGAAGAAATTTAGTCAAATTTGAAGAGATTGGAGCTGGTTTTGTGCTGTGGCTTGGTCACTAGAATAATTAAACCAGAGGAACTTTGTTCTTTGCTACTTATGGGAATTTGTAGTGGTAGAAAATGGTGCAGTTTCCTTCTCAATCATTTTTTACTCTTTATATTAGTTTTCTACCCAGTTACTCTGGGATTGACATAAACTGTTGATAACAGTCTTGAACCCTGTTCAAACACAAAAGTGATAATATTTGATAACAATTTTCTTTGAATGTTAACTAGAGAAAAGTTGGTGATTCAGGTGAAAATATATCTAATGTATCTCTCCTCACAGCAAAGTTCCTACATTTTTGAGGACAATTACTCCCAAGGGCTTCTTGGTGTTTCATGAGAGCCTGAAACACTTACTTCCTACTATAGAACATGTGAGCCTTGTCCCCAGCAGCATGTCACCCCTCTGCCCTTCAGTTGAGGTGAGAGAACTCCCAGTGCCCAGGTTCTTGAGAAGGGTGAAGGTGATGGCATAGGAGTGGCTACATGGGGTTCATCTCGTGGTTCTTGTGAAGGGCATAGGTTGGCTTCCAAATGGCAGCCACACTGGGTCCTTGCTGATGGTGCGGGCTCTAGGGTGAGCAAATGAATACTTTGAGATCATAAAGAAAGCTCATCCAGTGTTGAAAGTTTGTTGTACTTTCAACAGTATTTTATTTATGTTGCCACATGATAGGAGAGGGAGATAACACACATCTGATACAGCTCTTGTCATTTGCTAATTAACTCTATAGTGTTTTCTTCTGGTGACATTATCCTTTTTTTATTGTAAACAAATGGGATACATGTTGTTTCTCTGTACATGAGGAAAAGGCATACCATTTGTGTAATCATAAATTTACATAGGGTAATATTGTTTGATTTATTCTGTTATTTTTTCCTTCTCCCCACCTCTCCCACCCCTCTTTTCCCTCTATACAGTCCTTCCTTCCTCCATTATTGCCACCCTCCTTAACCCTAACCCTAAACCTAACCCTAACCCTAATGCTAACACCTCCCACCCCCCATTATTTGTCATCATCTGCCTATCAGCGAGATCATTCATCCTTTGGTTTTTTGAGATTGGCTTATCTCACTTAGCATGATACTCCCCAATTTCATCCATTTGCCTGCAAATGCTATAATTCTATCATTCTTTATGGTGGAGTAATATTCCATTGTATATATATGCCACAGTTTCTTTATCCATTCATCAATTGAAGGACATCTAGGTTGGTTCAGCCACATCAATGTTCATTGCTGCTCAATTCACCATAGCCAGATTGTGACATTATTCTTCTTAGCATTATTTTAAAGTTAGTCTCCATGTTTTATTTGTACCTCATAATCTATGGTATCCTTTGGTGTCACTTGTGTACAAAATGTATTTGAAGACATAAGCTGTGAAATGTTCTGTTAGTCATTGTGACATAAAATATTGGATCAGAATATTTTGAAAATTAATATTCTGAAATTTTTCTTGTTTTATTGCCTGCCTCTCGATTATGCCTCAGTTGAGTAAGGTTCTTCCATATTTCATACTCTTCACTTTTATTTATTCCACATTGTAATTATTTTCAGCGTTTCTAGTTTTTTGTTTTTAAACTTAAAGCACCCATTGCTGCATGAGTGACTCCTCCCCTGTGCTCCGTCCACCAGTCCATGCTCCACCACATGTCCCCAGGGTTAATGGGCTCTTTCCAGTCTTGTCTCATAATTTTCCTATTGATTTCATTTTGCTTTTGATACCTCCTTTTAAAGCCATATTTACTGGCTAAACCTCACAACTTCTTTATTAGCATTTTATGCTGCATGAGAAGTAAGAGAGTTTAAATTATTTAAAAGCACATAGCATTTGGTTTGCTTGGCAATTCTACAAAAACCAGTAGCTAATGATTCTTTGACACTTGAGGTTAGATCTGTTGGTAGAGTCCAAGCATGGCATGGTTCTTGTACTGGAAAAGGCTCCTGTATGACCAAGCCCCAAACAACTGGTGAAAGATCACTGTCATTTTCATCTTGGTTTTTGCAGAATGAACATATGAAAGATGATTTCTTCATTAAAATTGAGTCATGACACAAACAAGACTTGGAAACATTAGAAAATGTAAGTTGCAGTTCTTCACTTGCAACACAGAAATCCCTAGAAAAGGTAATTACTGCATTTAGTTTATTTTGTCATCAACAAAGTGAAGTTTACCTTCATTAGACTAACCACTGGCCACCTCAGACTGTCAGATTTAGGTGAGTCATGCAAACAGCCAGAAACAAATGGGCTTTCCCTGTTAGTCCCTTGCCTTGACACTTGAGTCAACTTTGGTGAGATTACTGTTTTTATAAGCAGTTCTATCTGGAACAGAGAGAGTGGATCATTCAAATTCACGCAGATAATCCCCAATTCAGTTTTAGCCATTAGTATAGATTGCCTTCATCTCTGTATACTTGCCAGAGCTGCTCTAACATAGCAGAGTTGGTTGCTTTCATTTTCACCTCCTCTCCACTTTACTGGGTTATGTGTTGACGTCACAGAAATGACCAGAAGTCAGGAGGGAGAAGGTACTTTGAATAATTCACAAAAATATTGACAAGCTCCTGATTTATTATAAGGTAATGCACATTTATCCCCAAGGCATGCTTCAAGAATATCAGCGATGATTCAGACATGTAATCCTTAAGGCTTGTTGGGAAACTTGGAAGGGCATCTGGCATACTTGGTGGATGCACTGAGAACCTGTGGTCCCTGGACCAACAGTAGCATCTGGGAACTCATTAGGAATGTAGATAAGGGTCACAAGCTCTAAAGTGGGTTCCAATAGTTGGATTTTTGATGCACACCCCAGTTTGGTAACTACACAGTTCTAATCATAGGACATACTACTAAAGGATTGAAAGTTAATATGATTGTGGAAAATTGTATTCCTACTGTTCTTTTACTGTTCTATTTTGTAATTGATGTCTTTTAATAGAACTTTTGAATTTTAAGTTATAGTACTTAACTTTATTTTCCTTTCAAGTCATTTGACATTTCATGTTGTTTTTCATAGTAATTCTCTAAAATTTAGGGTCTAAATGAGATGATTTGGTATGTTGCAATCCTTATTTGCGTTAATCTGTCATTTTCAGCTCTCAAGTGGATGTATCCATTGGCAGTTTTTAAACAGTACTAAATTGGCTCATAGAATTCCAGAAATATATGACCAACATAAAGTATAGAGGAATCAACCTTATACTGAAAATAAACCACTTTGGGTTAAACAAATTCAGGATAGACTTTGGAGCATATGGTGCTGCTGGAAGCCTGATTCTGAGGCTCCCATGCTAGCATATGACTAAACAGCTTTCAAGACTTTGTTGTATATCATTTGAGTTAACACAGGTCAGATGCAATTGGTTACATAAATTATATCTAAGGACTAACAAAAGGATAGAAAGATATTGACAGATTTCTGATCATTTTTCAGTGACCAGATCCCTCAAGATTTCAGACAGCTAAACTTGATACATAATTTGCAGTTTTTTTCTCCATAATGTATGCTAAGATTCAAGATAGAGATTATGTATGTAAGTGTAATAGTTTTAGCTAATAAGAATAATCTAGATTTTCTTGTTTCATTTCTCTGTCATTTATAAGTATACAGTTTGGATCCAAACACATGGAAAACTGTTGAAATTGTCACATAGATATTGTAGATCAAAGTGAAGTTGAACCAGCACTAAGTAAAATCCCAGTTGATGGCATTTTAATGTGTCCCCTTTTACGCATAAAAATGATTTTCTTTCTTTCCTATATGACCTATATTTGCACACTAAAATAAACCTGGAGCTCAGCCTCAGCAAAGAGACAGAATCAGAGTGAGAGAAGGTAACTTGTTTCTGTGTGAATCTTGCTTCTGTGCAAGTGTTCATTTTAAGAAATTCCAGTATACCTGGTTTATATAGGTGAGTGTTTTCATTGAAAAAAAGATTGTTTACAAGTGTCTTCTCTCTTGAGTTTCTTTAACACGAGTCCTTTATACTTTTCAAGTGTGATTAAGAAGTGAGAATTTTAATTTATGCAAAGTTTTCAGTAACTGAGCTAAGGCTATGGTTATTTGTGGAAATTGTGGAAAATGTTTCATATGCAGTACCTTAAGTTAACTGTTTATCTTTGTATTTTGATTACTTTTTTTTTTGTGGTGCTAGGGATCGAACCCAGGGCCTTGTGCTTGCAAAGCAAGCACACTACCAACAAAGCTATCTCCCAGTCCTTGATTACTATTAAATATAAATATTTGTTCTTCAGGCATTTGATTTAAAATAAATTTTTATGGTAAAAACACTCCACATACCAAATTAAGATCCTTATATTTTGTTGCTGATATTCGTGAATATTACCTCAGATCTTATTTTATGGCGTGGCAAGTACCAGGTGGATTTGCAGGGCACCTTTACAGACTTTTTACAAATGAAAATAACCAGTGATCTCTTTCTGCTAATCCAGATAGCCAAAGCATTGGGAAAGCAATAGCACCCCTTGTTTTGTCAGGTCAAGCATAATATGTTCAGTCAGCATCACCTTCCTTTTCTATTTTTAGTGTTTATTCTCTGACCCTAGTTGTAGTGTCAGCTGAATTGAAATGACTCAACACTGAATGTCTCATTTTGCAGTTGAAATATTAAGGTAAATCTAAAACAAATGTCCCTGACCTATGCTCAGAAATCACAGGAATCAGAGCTGACAGCAGGGACCATATGCCTGACTGGTCCCCACACTGCTAGAGCCCCTTCCCTATTTAGAAGAGCAAATACTGAGAAGGAACCTTCATCAAGTTTAGTTGTGCTGTGATTTGAAGTTATTTTAATGTTAAGGTTATTTCTACCTTTGAAATTATATCTGGGATCTTTTTTTAAACCTTAGAAGTGAGGGTCTTTCAAATGAGGTGTCTGTGTTAAAGTCTTATTTCTCTCGATATCTTTTCTAGCCATGTTTTTCTTTATGTGATAGATGATGATAGGAAGAAAAATACCTGAGGGTAATGAATGAGTCAGTTTACAGATCTGAAGTCATTGGTCACAAGAACTCTGTGACACCTTGGGGACAGGATACCCTGGAGAATGCATTCAGGTGTTTTGGTGTTTGAAACACTGTGGTGGCCAATCAGAATGGTTCCACTGATCTGGTCTTACTGCTTGCAGGTTTGCAGTTGCTGTTGTTCACTAACAGAGTGAGGGACACCTTTGGTTTTGCTGGGGGCATGAAAGCAGTTCTTTTCTCTTGTGCTAAGGAGAGATTGCTGTGGGTAGAGTGACTGGAGTGAGGCAGGTTATATGGAACCCCGGAGGCCCTAGTTCTCTTCCTTCCCTCCCAGGGCCTCTGGAACAGAGTGAAGGCTCTACTGGCCTGAGAACACCCAGGGACAGTGCTTGAGGGGGGCTCTGGTGGAAGCTTTGTACATGCAGAGGCCCCAGGTGGTTCTGTGTCAGTGGTGGTGCTCTTCTGGGTAGGCAGTGGAGGAAATGGTTTGGCCTGTCCTTGTGGGTCAGTGCAGATGCAGCCAAGACATATGTACTGAAATGAGATTACCTTCAAACTGAGGTTCTGAGACTCTGCCAATTTTATCTTGGACAGATTATGTGACCCCTCTGCACTTTCATTACCTCATGTAAAGTAAAGGCTAATTTTCTCTCCGGGTAACATGTGAGTATGTAAAACAGTGCAGTTCACGGTCCTCATCACTGCTGTTCTTAGTAACTGGAGTGGTGGAGTTCTGAGAGTCTGCATCTACCCAGCCTCGTGTGGGAGTGTGTACTCACCTGTTTGTGTGTGGTTTTGTTTTCCAGTGTTCATAGCTCATGTTTACCAAGTTATATTTTAAAGATGAGTAGATGCAAGTTTACAATACAATTTAAAATTGTATTGAACTTGTGGTAGTGTTCTTTAATGTGACAAAATACAGATAACAGAAAATTTACCATTTTAAAATGTACACTTAATTCAGTAACAATGTGTTCAGTGTTGTGCAACAGTCATCACTTCTAGTTCTGGTGTATTTTCTTCACTCCAGAAGGACAGCCTGTACCACTGATGCTTCCCACTGCCGCTCACCCACCACCTTTGGCAACCATGAATCTCTAAAGTCTCTTGGGATTTCCCTGTTCTGGGTATTCCATATAAATGAAATCATAGGATGTGTTGCCTACTGTGTGTGACCTCTTTCTTTACCTGATATTTTTAAGGTTAGTTCTTGTTGTAGCATGTGTCTACTTCTTAGTGACTAAGTAGTACTTCACTGTGTGGATATAACATGTTTTGGTTATGTATCCATCTGTCCAGTCATTTTGGCTATTTCTAACTCCTGACTGTTGTGAATAGTACTGGTGTGAGCATTTGTGTCATAGATTTTTGTCTGTGTACTTTCTTAGTCGTGGATAATTAAAGTACAACTGGTATGTAGGAATTGCAAAACCTGACATTAAAAAGAGAAACCTAAATATCCACATTTTTCTGCTATAAAAAGAGGGTGAGTGGCTCTTTCATGATGAAGGTGCCTGTGACAGTTTTAAGCCTGAAAGTGACAAGAGTAGAGCATTGCTCTGCCTGAGGGTGTGCAAAGGCTGGGGTGAGTGATGGGGAGGAACAGAAGGCCCAGCCCTTAATCCATGGAGGAGGTAACAGTGAGAGCTCCTGGGTCAGGGACTCTGCCCTTTCTTCTGCACATCCTTGCCTGTTCGCTGTCCTGGGATGGAAAATTGCCCCCATACTTATCTCTTTAGGTCCTTCCCCCATTGTTTTGGATTTGGCTAGTTGTTTTAGCATTAGCTTCTATCACAAAGGCCTGGTCTCTACCTGGAGGTTGTTACTTTTTATCATATCCAGTTTTTTTGAGTTTGTTCCTTTGATTCTGCTCTTTTCACTGTAATTTTTTTTACTTAAAAATTCTAGTCCATTCTTTTGGGAAAATGATGAAGGGCTTGAGAATGCATTTGCAATTCTAAAATAGCAGTGTTATAGCAACCAGCAGATATGCAACCCTGGGATAGCTATCCCATGTAGGCATGGTCCCCCAAGAGGCTTATGGTCCAAGCAAGACAAGACCAGTACCTTAAAATACCTAATAGGCAGCAGGCAATTACATATGATCCAAAGTGCTGCAGAATTTCAGAGAAGAGACAAGTGATCTCTGAGAATATGGATCTGAAAGGGCTATGTGGAAGCCCTGCCTGGGCTGGGTGAAGTTTTATGGGTGGAGTGGTCTCTCCCCACTCATTATACTTCTCCCTCCTACCTTTATTACTGTGACACATACATCTCTTGGTTCATTTCTCTGTTTCTCTTCCAAAGAGAAATTGAACCTCAGAAGGAAGAGTCTTTGTACCATTAACCTGTTTCCCACACTCCTGCAAAAGTATCCTAGACTTAGAAGGTACTTGGGGAATGCTTGTTGACTGAGTGAATGAGTTATAGTCAAGCAGAATAGAAATGAAGGCTAAAGGCCCATTTAACATGGATTCGGCATAGTTTTGGGAACTGAAGAAGACCTCAGCTACCTAGGCTTTACTTTCCAATCGTACTTCGCATAATCCCAACAGTTTCTTGGCACCCTCGTTTGTCAGAGTGGAGTGTCTACAGTATGGGGCTGAGGAAGTTCGACTTGTCCCCCTCAACCCCTGCAGTTCTGCTTGTTTGACATTAGTCTTGACACTGAAATTTACTTTGAACACACAGTTCTGTAGCTACAGAAAGTGGTTTCAGGACTGACCTCTCAGGTGAGGAAACTGGAGCCCAGATAAAGTAGTTTTTCTCAAGACCACTGGGCAAGTACCAGCAGTGGACATTCTAACCCTCAATCTAGTGCTCTGTCCACTGATCCTCTAACTCCTTCAAGTGAGGGCCCCACTTTGTCCGTCATTGTTTTCCTTTCCTCCAACTAGCCTGCCACCAACTATGTCCTGTGCTTTCCTGTCCCAGCATACTGCCCGTCCTCACCACCCTTGTGGGACTCCTTGTTTTCTGTACAAAGCCTATGTGTCCTTCACGATCCAGGTAGGATCCCACTGTCTCTGGGGAGACTTCAGATTAACCTGAGGAGCTTGAGGATGGTGAGGAGACTGACCTGTGAGTAGAGAGCTTACATTGGAATATAAAAAGTTGATGTCAGCCTGATAATGTCTGGCTTGGCAAGGAGGTGAGGAGAGCAGCATCCACACTGCTTGCCTATGGGAGTATAAATTGGTAAAACTGGTCTAGCAGAATTACCAATATACATGTCCTTTGACCAGTCAAAATTCCATGTGTAGGAATTGGCTCTACTTGATGTGGTGTGATAAGTATGCAAATCTAAAGCTGTCTAATGTCTAAATGTTTCTCCCTTTAGTCAGAAACGGATTCAAAAACATCATGGTACATACATATGGTGGAGTTCACTGCAGTCATTAAAAGGGAGAGTGAACTCTATGTGTACTGACAAAATCCTATTTAAGATAAAGGGAAAAGGATGAAGAAGGATATGCTTAATATGCTTTCATTTGTTTCTTTTCTTCCTTCTTTTTGGTACTGAGGATTTAATCCAGGGTCAGTTTACCACTGAGTCACATCCCAAGTCCTTTTTATTTTTTACTTTTGAGGGCCTTGCTAAGTTGCTGAGGCTGTCCTCAAACTATGATCCTTGTGCCTCAGCCTCCCTAATCACTGGCATTTATAACATTTTAAAAGGGAGAAAAATATATCCTTGTGCATGTATTTGCTTGCTGATGTATAGATGGTGTAGAAGAATTTTTAAGGCATTGCTGGCAATAGTGATTTCCTTAGATGGGAACTCAGGTGCGAGGGTTGAAGATGGATGTAGATATGTGCAAAGTTTTGGGGGGAATGTCCTTATTAATTGTTTCAGTTTTCCCTTACTCTTTTACTGATCACCAGATCAGTACCCAGACAATGTAGCCTAATCTAGGGAATGACTTCCCATCAACCCTCCCCATAGTCCATTAGTTAGAGGCAAGTCAGAGATTCCATTTGCACTTAAATGAGGGCATTATATGAGAGCACAACTCATTATAGAGCAGGGATCACCTTAGATCCCTTACTGTCAGACCAGTAGTCAATTTTTAAAGCTGGAAACTTGTTCCTTGAGGGTGGGAATGACATTAAAATAAAGTGCTGAGTGGCAATAATAAGCCAAATGAGGTGGGGTGTGGATGGGTGGGGAGGCCTGCACCCAGTGGGTTGGGTAAGCTGTGTTACCTTGAGAGAGAATAGTGGGTTGGGTAATTAGGTAGAATTCCCTTTCTTCCCAAATTTGCTGAGTCTGCCTGTGTAGAGGACCAGGACAGAGGAGGCCTGCATTGAATGGGCACTGGATAATAGACCCACCCCCAGATGCCTCGACTCAGCTAGGGCATCCCTCTCCTGCCTGGTCCACAGGGCACCCATCTTCAACCAGGCACCGACTTGTTGAGGACTGTGCTAGGCGGCTGTGACTGTGTTCTACCTTTGTTTTTCTCAGTGCTACTTCTGTGATAGGGCGAGAGCCCCTTTCCTGAGTGAGAGATCATGTAACTAATTAGAATTTGTCTCCCTCATCTGTGTGCCAGATCTGGTTGCCTGTGCTGCTGTGAATGCCCAGAAGTTAGAGCAGTGTGTCTGTCTTTTCCTACCCAGTTTAAAAGTTGATAAATTTTGACCCTTTTTCCTTCAAAGAAATGTATTGGTGGTGGTTTGGAAAAAGAAAAAAAAGCAATGTGGAATTTGATGGAAGTTTGAAGATCTCTCAGAGTTCAGACTGTTGCACTTCTACTTCTGGAGGTTTTTGTCCTTCCTTGTCTGACTTAATAGAGTCATTTTTTTTTCTTTCTGTTGAACTGCTCTGGGTTTTTTGAGCGAGCTAATTTTTTTAACAACTTTAAGTGATTGACTTCTTCTATATTACTTGCTTTATAAACACTTACATTAGAATTTTGAGAGGGTAATTACTTAAGTCCTATCAGAATCTGGACAGATATAAAAGTAATTGGGGGATACAAGAAACTAAGAAATTTTCAAAGTGAAAATTGATGCAACTCCACCTGGTGGGGATTTCTGTCATTGTAGGTGGATATAATACAAACACAACCCCATTTTAATTCAGTGACCGTTGATTACTTTTAGGCTTTAAGTCTCTACTGCATTGTCAGATGGCTCCCATATATTATTAGTATTATGTAGGCTTGCTGTTTTTTGGTCATTATTATGAACTGTTAACTTCATCATGTGCAGAAGAGATGTGATTTGATCCATGGTATAACTGAATACCTGCCCCAGGTAGCCACCCTTCCCTCCCTGGGCCTTCTGTTGCTGAACTCTGGACTGCATCATTTCTTTATAGCAGAAAAACTTCCTGTGGCAGGTTTTTCAGCACAGGCTCAGCACAGGCTGTAGGTTCACTCACCAGTCACTTCTTTCTTTAGTACCCCGGAGGACACAGGCTGTCTCAGGTGAGAGAATGGGCTGTTGATAAAGCTCAACTTGCAGTACCTGGAATCGTATCTCCCTTAGCACCTCCACCTCTTTGCCTGGTTTTGTCTTCTTCAGAAAACATATCCGTCAGCGTGTGAGGACCAGTTGTGGGAAAGTTCAGTCTATTGCATTCCTTGGAAGTAGTTGTTCTTTTGAGTGTCTGAGGGTTTCCAGGGAGCATTGTGACCAACTTCAGAGATTGTAGAGTCCTTAGGACCCAGGCCAAAGCACTTGAGGCCCTTTCAGTTCAAGCATGGTTTGCCCTTGGACAATCCTGTTAGACATGCAAATTTGTGGCCCTCTCCCTGTTCAGAATATCTGTTATAGGGCTCTGGTCTTTCCTGCCCTGCTGGAGATTTGTGTCCATGCTGGCCTTTGAGAAGTTGTGCTCTGACACACCATTAGTGGTGAAAATCATACAGCAGGCACCGTTCTAGGATTTTGGAAGTAGGAATCTCTTTTGGAGGCCATGGACCAACAACAGTCACCTCAACCTTTATTTGTATCAACCTTTATTTCCTGTTAAGGAATTTGTAGCCCAAGGAACAGCCATGTGTCCAGTAGGAACAGATTCACCAAGAAGCTACTGCTTTTTGCCTTTCTAGAGCATCTGATCATGAGATTTCCCTTTCCTTTGCTGATTGAAAGTGTTCTTAATTTATTTAAAGCAAGCAAGTAGTGCCTGTTTTTCCATGCACCTTCTGTAGTTCTCTGAAACACTAGTTTTCCTCAGTGACCTTGATCACTTCCTCCCTTCACTGCTGAACTCTGGCATAGTTTGATTTATGTGTATGCAATAGAATAAAAAGTTTGGAGACCTAAAGATGTCTTTGGGAATGGTTTCTTAACAGGGAACTCATACTTTTTCTCATTTGTTCTTTTAATAAATTTTTATTGGAACTTAGTATTTGTGTGTGATGTTCTAGTAAATTTTCCAGATGAAATATTAATCCTTTATGTCTGAAGAAAGAAGATTCTTATCTGTGAACAAGATTGAGTGTTTCCAATTGACCTGGAGGTAGTTTGTTTCAACTGTTGCTTCTTTAGAAGATAGTGCTTTGTGTTCCTTAGCCAAAGGGCACAACAGGTGTGAACCAGGGCTGGGCTCCAGGCTGTAGCCACAGTCAGGGTTCATAGGCTAATGAGAGTTGGGAAGTTTGGAGTTTTGAACGTTGCTAAATGAACAGCCCCCATACATTCTAATTGGATGTCAAAAATCATGAGATTGTTGGGCTCTCTAATACTTACAGAAGTCCTAGAATTTTTTTTAAAGGATTGCAGTGTCAAGGAAAATGAAGTGATTTTTGAAATTTTGTACTTTTAGAATATTTTCCTACCATTCACCATTAGTTCTTGTGCTGTAGATTTAAAGATTGATTCATCAATATTGACTCATCACTCTAGATTCATCTATATCAATTCATTAGTGTAGATTCATTGGTATCATTTCATAGATGCAGATTCATCAGTATGAATTTAGCTATATAGATTCATTGATGTAGATTTATTGATATTGCTTCATCAATATAGACTTGATATTGAGTTATCAATATAGATTCAAAAATGTACATCATCAAGATCCATTCATGAATGTAGATTATCGATATTGATGCATCCTTGTAGATCATTAATATCAATTCATCAATGTTGATCATCAATATCATTAATCAATGATCATCAATATCGATTCTTGATGTAGATGCACCCATATAGATTTATCAAAGTCTTCTTCAATGTGGATTCAACAATATAAATTCATCAAAGTAGATGCATTGTTGCTGATTCATTGAAGTAGATTATCAGTGTAGGTTCATCAATATCAATGTAAGTTCATTGATATTGATTCATCAATATAGATTCATTGAGGTGGATCATTAATATCGATTCATTGATATAAATCATTGATATAGATTGATCATTGTCGATCATTAATATTGATTCACTATACTCAATCATCTATATCAATTCATCATTGTAGATCATTGATATCAATACATCAATGTAGATTCTTCAGTATCAATTTATAGATGAACATTCTTTGATATTGATTCATTGGTGTAGATCCATCGATATCAATATATTGATGTAGATTCATCAATACTAATTCAAATATGTAGATCCTTGATATTGATTCATAAGTGTAGAACACTGATATCATCAGTGTACCTCATTGATATCAATTTGATGTATTCATCTAAGTAGATCATCAGTGTAGATTTCATCAATATTGATTCATCAACACAGATTCATTGAAATAGACACATTGATATCAATTTATCAATGTAGATCATTGCCATTGTTTCATCACATAGATTATAGATATTGATGTATCAGTAATCAATATTGATTCAACAGAGATCATCAATATTTATATTCAATGTAGCTTCATCATTCATGGGTATTGATTCATTGGTGTATATTCAGCTCTATCAATTTATAATTGTAGATTCATCAATACAGATACAATTATGTGGATTCATTGATATAGATTCATCATTTAGTTTCATTGACATTAACTCCTTGATGTGGATTCAAAGATATTGATTTATCCATATCAGTTAATTGGTGGTGATTCATTGGTACAGATTCATCAAAGTAGACCCATCAGTTTTGATTCTTCTAGGTAAATATTGATAAAAATACCTTGATGTAGATATATTGATAACAATATTTCACTGTAGATCCATCTATATTGATTTATCAATGTAAATCATCAATATCAATTAATATGTACATTCATCAATATTGATTCATAGATGTAGATTCAATGATGTGGATTCATCAGAGTAGATCATCAGGATATATTCCTTGAGATCAATTCATCAAAGTAGATTGATACAATTCATCAGTGTAGATCCATTTGTATTCTTTGATGTAGATTGTCAATATTGATTCAACATTGTAGATCTCAATATCGATACATATATGTAGATTCATTGATATCAGTTCTTCTGTGTAGATTGTCAATATTGATTCATCAGTGTAGATCATTGATATTATTACATCAATGTAGATTCACTGATATCATCTCATAGATGTGGATTCATCAGCATCATTTCATCAATATAGATTCATTGATGTAAATTTTATTGATATCAAGTCAATATAAATTCTATTTGATGTATTGCTCCTGGCAGATGTCACACTGAATGTAGTATGTGAGTGTCAGAGGTCAGAATGAGGATGTATGTCAGAATCAGAGGCCAAAGTGAGGATCCTATGTGAGTGCCAGAGGCAGTGTCAGAGGTCACAGTGAGGGTTCTAGGTGAGTATCAGATATCAGGTGAAGATATAATGTGACTGTCACAGAACATAGTATATTATGTGAGTACCAGTGGTCACATTCAAGTTATGTGTCAGAGGTCACAGTGAGGGTATTATGTCAGTGATAGGTCAAGTGAGGATATTTTGTGAGTGTCAGAGGCCATAGTGAGGGGATATTGTGAATATAAGCGGTCACAGTGATGACATTGAGTTTCAAATGACATGTGAGGATATTATATGAATATCAGGCTCACAGTGAGGATCTTATGTGAGTGTGACGTGCCAAAGTGAGAGTATTAGTTGAGTATCAGAGGCACCAGAGAGAATAAAATGAAAGTGTCCATGACCACATCAGCCAGTGTCTTATGTGAGTGTCAGAAGATCACAGTAAGGACATGAAGGGAGTAAGAGAGGCCACAGAGGGTACTATGTCATTGTCAGAGGTCACACTCTGGGTATTAATGTGAGACAGGACAAGTGAGGATATTATGTGAGTGTCAGAGGTCACAATGATATTAAGTGAGTGTAACAGACCACATTGAAGGCATTATGTAAGTGTTAGTGGTTACAGTGAAGGTGTTCTTTGAGTGTCAGATGTCAGGTAAGAATATTATGTCAGTGTCAGGGGCTACAGTAGGGTATTATGTATTTGTCCAAGGTCACAGTGAGGGTATTATAGTGTCAGAGATCACTTTGAGGATGTTATCTTAGTGTCATAGAACACAATTAGGGTATTATGTAAGTGTCAGAGGTCAGAGTGAGGGTTACAGGTCAGTGTGAGGTATTATATCAGTATCAGTGACCAAATGAGGATATTTTTCAGTGTCAGGCCACAGAGTATTTTGTGGCTGTCAGAGTCACAGGATATTCTGTGAGTGTCACATGCCATAATGAGGTATACGGTGTATATCACAGGCCCCAGGAGGATATAATATCAGTGTCAGAAATCACAGTGAGGTTATTGTCAGTGGTCACACTGAGGGTTTTATGTGCATGACAGAAGCCATGTGAGGATACTATTGAATGTCAGAGGCCACAGTGAGGAAATTTGTGAGTATCAGAAAAAAAATAGGATATTATCAGTGTCAGGGGCCACATTGAGGGTATTATGATTGTGCCTGATTTTACACCAAGGGTATTATTTCACTGATAGAGATCCCTGGAAGGATATGTTGTCAGTGTCAGAGGTCACTGTGAGGGTAATATGTGAGTTTACAAGATCACATTGATGGTATTATGTGAATGTCAGAGGTCCTAGTGAGTATTATCAGCCATCACATGGAGGGGATTACCTGAGTGTCAGAGATCACAGGATATTATGTGATGATAGAAGTCAGGTAAGGATATTGTGTGTCACAAGCCATAGATAAAGTATTATGAGTGTCATAGGCCACATTGAGGGTATCTTATGAGTGTCAGAGGCCACAGAGAGGATATTACCCCTGTCAGTTGCCACACAGAGGTTATTAAATGATTGTCAGTGGTCATCCTGAGGATATTATGTGAGTGTCAGTGGTCACAGTGAAGTTATTATGTGAGTGTCAGAACTCACATTGTGTTTATTTTGTGAGTGTAAGGACAGAAGGGTATTATAGGAGTGTCTGGGGCTACAGTGAGGATATGACATCAGTGTCAGAAGTCAAAGTGAGGTTTTTATGTGACTCAGAATTCTGTCACAATAAGGGTATTATGTGTCAGTGGCCACAGTAAAGATATTATGTGAGTGTCAGTGAGCACAGTTAAAGTACAATGAAGTGTCAGAATTCACAGTAAATATGTCAGTGTCAAAGGTCACAGTGAATTTCTTGTTCAAGTGTGAGAGGCTATAGTGGAGACATTATGTGAGTGTAGATATTTTGTGAGTGTCAGAGTCCACAGTGAGGATATGATTTCAGTGTCAGAGGCAATGAGAGTATTATGTGTCAGATGTCCCAGTGAGAATATTTTGTGAATGTCAGAGGCCACTCTAAAGTTATTCTGTGACTGCCAGAGGTTACAGTGAGGCTATTATATGACTATCAGTGTCATAGTGTGGATATTCTGTGTCATATGTAATAGTGACATATAAGGTGAGAATATTTTGTGAATGTCAGAGGCCTCTGTGGAGATACTGTGTGTCAGAGGTCACAAAGAGAATAGTATTTGAGTCTGAGAGGTCACAATGAGGATTTATGTCAGAGTCAGAGGCCAAGTGAGGATATTTTGTGAATGCCAGAGGCCAAAGTGAGGGGGTATTAGGTGAGATTCAGAGGCACCAGTGAGGATACAATGAAAGTGTCTGTACCCACATTAGGGTATTTTTCGAAAGTCAGAGATCACAGGGAGGATATAATATGATTGTCAGATGTCACACGGAAGGCATTATGTTAGTGACACAGGCCATGTGGGGCTATTAGATGAGTGACATTATGTCAGTGACACAGGCCATGTGGGGCTATTAGATGAGTGACACATCAGAATGAAGTTATTATGCAAGAGACAGAGGTCACATTGAGGATATTAGTTTGGTGTCACAGTAGGTTATTATATGAGTGTCAGAGGCCACAGTGAGTTTATTATATGAGTATCAGATGTCACAGGGAGTATGTTTTGTTAGTGTCATAGACCACAGTTAGGGTATTAGGTAAGTGCAGAGGTAAAAGTGAGGGTAGTCTTGTGAGTGTCAGAGGTCACATTGAGGATATTAGTTTGGTGTCACATATGAGTGTCAGAGGCCACAGTGAGTTTATTATATGAGTATCAGAGGTCACAGGCAGTATGTTATGTGAGTGTCATAGACCACAGTTAAGGTATTAGGTAAGTGCAGAGGTAAAAGTGAGGGTAGTCTTGTGAGTGTCAGAGGTCATATTGAGGATCTTAGGTCAGTGAAAGCAGCTACTGTGAGAGTATTATGTGAGTGAAAGTGGTCACAGTGTATACTATGTGAGTATCAGAGGACATTTCAGGATATAATGTGACTCAGGGTCATAGGATGTTCTGAGTCTCACATGACATAGTGAGGTATAAGGTGAGTATCAGAAGCCTCAGTGAGGATATTATATGAGCTTCAGAGGTCTCTGTGAAGATATTATGTGAGTGTCAGATGCCACATTGAGGATATTGTGTGTCAGAAACCACAGTGTGGGTATAATGTAGTGTCAGATGTCCCACTGAGGATATAACCTGAGTGTCAGAGCTCACAGTGATAGTCTTATTTCTATATCAGATGCCTCAGTGGGAATATTATATAAGTGTCAGAGGACACTGTGAGGGTATTGTGTGAGTTCCTGAGGTTAACCTGAGACAAATATGTGAGTGTGTGAGACCATTATTCGCATGTATATCTAATTGCACTAGAAGCTTATACACTGTATTTGAGTTTTAAGCAAGATTATAAAAATGATGGTGATGATGGTGGTAGGTTTAGCAGGTAATGATGGCTGCCATTCATTGGGTATTCTCTTTGTGCAGTCCACTAAGAGATGCACTGCATCTGTGAGCTTCTTTCTTTGTTTCTATAGCCCTATAAATTAGAAAGTGATAGCTCCATTTTACTGATAAGAAAACTAAGGATCAATGACGTTAAGTATTTGGCAGAAGATCACACAACTGTATAGTAGTGCTACCATCAAAATAAGCCTTGGGATCCTCTTTGCCATTTCCCATTCTGCCTCCCATTTTATGTCCACTTCAGGATTCAGTAGATGCTTGGTAGATAAAGTTGAAAGGATAAGACATTGGGTACCTGCTAGGAGTGTTTCTACTCACACTCATTCACCATTGAAGATTGTCCGTTTTAGTAACTTTTTTGCTTAGTATTTAAAGAACACAATTTTAACACCAAAGCAAAAAAAATTATAAAGTGATCTATTAAGCCAATGATCTACAGTGGCTATTTTTAATTTTGCTAATGAAAAGTCATGTAATATGCATGAAAGTCATGACTGATCTTTTGCTGAAGTGTGAATTTTTTCCTAATGCTTTCTATTTAATTCAACTTTTTAGACTCTTCACACTGCAAAATGTGACTTAGTGATAAGTTCTGTAATGCTTGATCAAATCTCACATTCTAGAATACACCTATTAGAAGACAGGGCAGTTCCAAGATAGTAATGGGAGGATGCACTTCTTCTGTCCTGTCCAGGTACACACATAGCTTTGCTATAGTTTTCACAGAGATTTTGGCATTAGTCCCCTGAAGAGAGGAAGGCTATATATGATGGAATTGAACCTTGTATTTTACAGGAATATAGCTGAGTCTTAGTGACTGAGCATGTGTGATGTGTGATCCAGGATTTGTTTTTGTTTTTATTTTTGTAGTTGTAGATGGACAATACTTTTTTTTTCCCTGCACTGTGTTGGGGATTGAACCCAGAGCCTTGTACTTGCAAGGCAAGCCCTCTGCCTACTTATCTATATCCCCAACCCATGGATAATGCCTTTATTTTATTTATTTATTTTTATGTGTTGATGAGGATCAAACCCAGTGTGTCATATGTGCCAGGCAAGCACTCTACCACTGAGCCCCAACCCCAACCCCAACCTCAACCCCAATCCAGGTCTTTTAAGTGAGTAATAAGTTGTGAATTTGTTAAGCAACTGTAGAGTTAATGGTCAGCTCTTCAGAGCATATTCTTTCAGTGATGCAACTAAAACACTAGGCCTAGAATGTTTGTGGTATGGAGAAAGGGGAAACAATGCCTCACCTAACTCTACTTGCATTGACTTCTAGCTACTTCTCTGGTTTTGGGTGAAATCACACCTGCCAAATAATCACAGTGGTGTTTTGTGAGGCCATTATCATTCCTGAGCTACTTCTGACTAGTTCTGCTCTAACCTCAGGATGTTGTATAATCTGGGACAATAGTTTCTACCTAGATCACTACCGAGAGAACTTTATTGTTCTTTTAGAAGACCAGTTGTCATGGGAAGGTATTTGCTCCTTTTGATGACCAAAAGGTAATCACATAATTGATAGGGAATTTAGAGTAACTATGTTTTTACCCATAAAATTGGTTTTGATGATGGGGCACTGATAAAATCATACTTGGAGGAGGAATTGGTTCTCCTTTTTGTGGTTGGACATGCTCAGATCTCAGAAGGTCCAATATAGGACATGGAAGAAAGGGGCAGCTGAGGAGACCCATTCAACTCCTTCAAAAGTTATGTGGTATCTTTTTCATGTGTGTGTATTTTTTCTCATCTTTTGTCTTTTTAAATCATTCATAAATAATATATGAATGTATACTTATATAAAATTTAAATAATAAAATACATATAGAACTCCTATATAGACACTCTATTTCAGTTCCCATCTGTTTGTACCCTGATCTGTTTTTCTTTCTCTCTCTCTCTCTCTCTCTCTCTCTCTCTCTCTCTCAAATACACACACACATACATACACACACATTTGTGTTCCCTGCCCCTGTATTTTGTTCACCATCAATAATATGAGCTGCATCTTTCCGTTTGTCTTCCTGTGTACTTAGAAAATCATAATAGATTTTAATATGTATTTGCTTTTGAGGTAGCACGTGTGTGTGAAATGAATAAATGGGGTCTTTTGATATGTGTTGGACTATAGCTTGCTTTGTTCAATGCATGTATCTACATACATCTTTAGTGATAGAGGTTTAGTTGGTTTCTAGTGCTTTGCTATTACATATAAGGAAGTCCTTAATATCCTTGTGTATATATCTTTGAATACATAAGCAATAATATTCAGGACAGCTTTCTAGTAATGAAATTGCTAAATAAGAGATATAAACATTTCAAATTTTGGAGGATATTCCATGATAACTTTTTAACACACCTTTTCCAATTTATACTCCCATGAACAGTGCCTGAGAATGCCTTTTTCCTTATGTCTTTTTCAAATATTATTCATGTCTTCTTAAAGACCTGGGTGAAAACTTTCTTAATGTAATTGCTACTCTATAGAGGTTTATAGCTTGCTGAGAATCCCTCTGTGGGTTGAGGTTTCTCACCTTCTTGTTTTTAGAGTTAGGATGTTGATGAGTGGTCTGAATATTTGGGAACAATTATGGACAATTACCTAGGTGCTCACTAAATTGGACTACTAAAAGAACTGTTGGTTATTTGATGTTTTGTTTGTACCAGGTGCTATGCTTTAGTTATATATGTCAATCAATCCTCATGACCTGTATTAGTCATCTTTTGCTGGATTACATGTTATCCCAAAACTTAGTGGCTTAAAACTACAAACACTTGTTATCTCAGAATTTCCGTAGTCAGGAATTGGAGAGTAGTTTAGCAGAGTCGTTTTGACTACCATCTCTAAGGTTGCAGTGAAGATGTCAGCCACGGCTTTAACATATGAAGGCCTAACTAGGGTAAGAGGGTGACCATCTGCAAGAGATCTCAGTTCCTCCCAATGTGGACTTCAACCTGGGGGATGTTTACATGTCCTCACAATATGGCAGCTAGCATTCCCAGAATGAGTGATCCAAGTAAGCAAGGGGAAGCAATAAAAATGCCTTTTATGTATAACTAGTTTTCAAAAATGCTGACTCTCACTTCCATTTTATTCTGTTCACTAAAAGCAAGTCATTTTAGTCCAGGACACACTCCAGGGGAAGGGAAGAGAAGACTATCAAAGAATTTGTAAACATTTATTAGAACCACCACACATTCCTCTGATATGGTTGTTAATCAGTAGTTTGTTGATATATAGATGATATATAGATGAGAAAAATAAGTTAACTACTTACCTAACCTTATCTCCTGCCTCCTGGCCTCTCCCCCTATTCTGTGACTAACCAACTCAGTGTTCATCCCAGACACAGAGTATTTGCTCTCAGCCATTTATTTATTTAGTAAATGCTTATTGAATCCATGTCTTTGTGACAAACATATCCTGGAAGATAAGCAGACATGGTCCTTGATCACATGGAACTTACAGTCTTGTGGAGGAGAGAAATCTTAATCAAATAATCACACAAAGAAGTCATTACCTTGAGAAGTACTATGTAGAAAAAGTACCTGAGCCTATTCATGCTATTGTTCCCTATCCATTCCCCAATGCTGCTGTCATCCTTCTAACCTAGAAAGAATGCCTGTTTTATTTTTTTATTTAAAACTTAACTTTTCCTTCAGAAAAGGTGCTTAATCAGTTCTTTAATATGACTTCTCTCTCAGCTTCTTGAGGTGGTATTCCTTAATTCCTCTTTCTCACCTGTTCCCAGCAAATCACATCAGTCACAACTTGTGCCACTTCCTCTGCTACCACTGAAGTTCAAACCACCATTATCTCTTACCTAGACTACTCCAATTGCTTTCTCCCTGGTTTCCATATGTCTACAGAAGAGTTTAAGAGTCGTCATCTTACAAGTTATATCCAGTCACATAATGATTCTGCTTATACCTCTTCCTGCCACAGCTTAATTACAATCCATAGCTTTGTTCCAATTTACAAAACCCTGCCTGTTCTGGCCCTTTCCTGCATCTTTGGTTTCACCTCACCCACCAACCCACCCCAACACACATTATTTGGTCCTGCCACCTGACCTTTTTCCTTTTTTCCTATTCTTTAAATATGTCAAGCTCTTTCCTGTAATGGCACCTTTCCCTAGAAGTTCCCTCTACCCTAAAGTGTACTTCATCCAATCTTTGTATGATTAATTTCTCTTTATTATTTAATTTTTAGTTTAAATTATTTCTATAGAGACCTCTGACTTTGATCCAAAGTAGCTATTCAGTCACTCTTACCAGGACACCTTATTTTAATTTTCTTCTAATGCTGTCTACCATCTGATATTTTACTTATATAAAATCATTTATCTCCTTGCACTGAAACATAAGCACCATAAGATCCCTGACATCTGTGTTATTCACTGGGAGTATGTAATAGGACTTAATAAATATGTGTGTATTAAAGTGAATGAAAAAATAGTCATGTCTCTGGACTTACCTGTGCTAAGGGGAATGAAGGAAATGAGAACTTGAATTCCTAAGTTCCCAAGTTCTTCATTGGACTGCCTTATCCAGACCAAGCTGCTGCTCACTCCACAAGCTCTGTTTAACTTCTGTATATAGTACTTAGTACTTTATGATTCCCTTGTTTTTCTTTTACCTTCAGCTGGGATGAAAACTCCATTAGAGCAGAACTCCATTATGAGCAGATCTTATTTGCCACTGTCTCCTCAGTGTCTGCAGCAGTGCTTGGCACAGAGATGTTCAAGCGTCTATTGAAGGAATGATAGGGTATTTGGTTCTGCTTTGTCTAATATGCCTGTGGTGCCTGCCACAATTCTTGGTCTATAGCAGTGCCCAGAAACACCAGTGGTTACTCTATAAGCCCATTGTTGATATCATTGCTATTGGTAGATCCATATTCTCATCCTAGAATTTGGAATAGGAAAGTAGTTTGGATTTGAGAATCTTTGAAGAGTTTTTTTGAGTTACTCAGCAAACCTTGTTAGAATATTATCTCTGCAACCTGCAGTTGAATGTTGTAAAAATTTCCCCAGTCTCCATGAAAGAGTTCAGCTATTTAGAATTCTACCTCTACACAGCAGGAGGAAAGCCACTTTTTATTTCGATTCAGTTCCTATTTTAATACATTCACTGAGTCAGTCAATGAGTCAGTGGCGTTTATTGAACCCCTTCAGGGTACAAAGTAGTGCTTTGGAAGAGTTACTGAGTTTTAAATATGAATCACATTATTAACCCAAAACCAAGTTCCTAAGTAGTTGAAAGTGTTGTTCAAATTGTCAAGGTATAGTTCCTATAGACTATATTTTGTAATGATGGACTTTTACTTAATAAAACATGTTCCCACATGGACTGGAAAAAAATCAATTAAATAACTGAGGATATTATATTTTACCAAAAAAAAAAAAAAAACCCTTGAAGTGGTCCTTGATCATTAGTTTTCTTCTTGTCTAGCTATTGAAGGATTGTGTGTAATCACTGCATCCTTTGGATAATTTAAAATTTTAGACCTTATAACTGCCAGGACTAGTATAAAGAATAATAAATTTTCTTTCCCCCTTTGGCCCTAGTTTAAATTGGGCAGGGGAAAAGGGGTATTATTGCTGCCTCCTGAATCTCAACTCTCTCCAAGGCATGTTAAGTTCTTTACTTCTGCAAACTGAAAGGGTACTTTGACTTCATCAGATCAGTCATGTAGTTTGTGAAGGAAACATATCTATAAGTTCTGTTTTCATTATTTGTTTTTCCTTTTCCTTCCAGATTTCTCTGTTGACTTCTGCAGTAAACCACGTTAAAGCCAATGTTAAGTCAGCTGGGGACTTAATTAGCCTGCCTACCATTGTAGAGAGACTTTAGAAAGTAAGTTCTTTATATAGATACTGCGATTAACCTACTACTGGAATTCTGGCTTCTTAAAAATTTGCTTTCAAAGCCTGGCATTTAGAAAAGATTTTATGTTCCTCTAGAAAATGTTCTTTAAACTGAGAAAATTGTTGTTTCTATATACATAGGAAATTATACAGATTAAAGAGTATTCATAGTTTGAAGATCTTGAAATAATTAAAAATACTTAACTACATTTGGTTAAGATTTAATGTAAATTAAAATCACAATATGCCACTGTATTTCCATTAGAATGGGTAAAATTGAAAGAACTGTGGTACCAGTTTCAGTGAGGATATGGAGTAATGGGAACTCTCATACACTGTTGGTGGAATTATAAAATGGCATGATGATATTAGAAGATGGTTTGGCAGTTTTTTTTTATACAGAAATCAAAGCATAGATCTGCCATATGATCAGCCATTCACTTCCTAGGTATTGTGATGTTGAGAAAGCATATGATGAAGAGAATGAAGATATAAGTTCACATAAAGGCTTATGCATGAATGTTTATGACAGTTTTATTTGTAATAGTAAAATTCAGAGAACAATGTAAATGTCCATGAACAGGTAAGTAGAGAAAATGTGATATGGCCATACAGTAGAATGCAGCATCCTGAGTAGCTACACCATGAATGAATCTCAACTATCCTGAGTGAAAGGAGCCATACTTGAAAATGTATACTCACTCACTGGTTCTACTTTTGTAAAATTCTAGAAAGTGCAACTGATATATAGTGACAGAAAGTGTATCAGTGGTTACCTAGAGGGGGAGTTATTCTATGAAGTATGAAGACACTTCTGGGAGGGATAAGTGTTTATTTACTTGATTGTGGTAAAAGTTTTACTCTTGAATTTATGTCAAAATAATCAAACCATTTTGAATATGTATGGTTTCTTGCATGTCAGTTATATCTTAATAGAAATAGTGTTAAAAAGAAAAAATATGACATTTCTACATGTTTCTGTTCCAACTGTAGCTTCCATTGGTAATACTTTAAACAGTGTCCATCTAGCTGTGGAGGCAATACAGAAAACTGGATGAACACAAGGAAACCATGGAATTGCTGCAACGTGATATGGTAAGAATATCAGCAGATACTACAGAAAGGCATCTTGCTTCTCACCCTTTTCTGCCGAAGAGTCATGATGCCAACTTTCCACTGATTCCTAGAGGTCCTCTACATACCTTTTTAAAATATCAAATAAGCAGGATGTCCTGACTGTTCTGCAATCTGTAAAGTTAGCAGTTAAGGAAAAGAATTGAACCTGAATCTTTTGCCAACAGGGTGCTGGAGGAGATAGTGACAAAGTAGTTCCTGAGAATAGAATGGGTAGGGTGGAAAATAGAAAAGAAGGAAAGGGATGTGGAGAATTGTCTCAATTTATTTATATATAAAAAAACCACCTCAGTTATTATTTCTCATTATTCTGAGCATCAGGAATTTGGGCAGGGCTCTTAAACTCCCAAACACTGAGAGGCCAGGGAAGAGGTCATCTAGAGGATTAAAGGCCATCTTGGATGTTCCAACTCCAGCCTGGTATTGATCGAATGCAGCCATATGTGTGTGATCTCAGTGTATAACACATAGAACAGAACCACCCCTCCCACCTCAGCTGAACACAGTCACAGAATGATGAGAAGTAATGAATGGTTATTTGTTGTTATATTAAAACACAAAGTTTGGGGATGATTTTTATGCAGCAACAAATAGCTGAGATGGAAGTAAACCCCTACTATGCCCAGGAATTGTTTTCAAATGCTTCTACATATGTCTGCAGTCATTCGAAAGGCCTGAATTAATCATTTAGTGGGTAACAACTCCATGAAGGATTTATTAAGGGTGAAAAAGGATGGCACAGCCCTTGCTGTCTTGCTGAAGGGATGAGATATATGTATGAAAGCAGGACCATTCAAAGCACATATGAGTTCTCTAGCCTGTCCACTAATTTCTACATCTGCCTCACATGTGTCTACAAACTTCAGAGTGTTTAAATAGGATAGTTTTTACCAAGGGGACTAGAGCTCTATCAGAGAGCTTAGGCGGGAGGATTTTTCATGTTCTTCAAAAACAAAAGTCCTTGTTATTTAGTGTTGCCAACTCAAAGGGAAAAGCATTGATCTGGGTGTCCAGACAATTGACTTCTAGTTGGATTTGCTACTGAGGAACTCTCTGACCCATAACAATAAAGACCCCTGAACTCAGCAGATCTTTTATCTTGCAGCATGTTTTCTACTAGTTATTTTCTGAAATACTTTTTCCTAATTGAAACATTCCTGCTTTCTAGAACTATTGGTTTTCCCTCCTTTTGTCTTTAATGTTGCTTTTTCTTTTTCCTTCATAAAACCAGGGTTGATAAATACCTTGGTTGTCAGATTTTAAGGAAAACAATTTACGTACACCAAATATATTCTGTTGTAAATAAGTTTGCCTCTGTTTTAGCAAATGGCAGGGGGAGTAAACCAGAGATTGAACTCAGAGGCCCTCAACCATCGAGTCACATTCCCAGCTCTATTTTGTATTTTATTTAGACACAGGGTCTCAGTGAGTTGCTTAGCACCTCACTGTAGCTGAGGCTGGCTATTTAAAAAATTTTTTTAAATTTTATTTGTTCTAATTAGTTGTACATAACAGTAGAATGCATTTATACATTTAGAAGAATCATCCATAAATAGGGTGCAATTTCTCATTTTTCTGATTATGCATATTGCAGGATCACATCAATCATGCAGTCATACAAGTACATGAAGTAATAATATCTGTTTCACTCTACTAAAATTCATTCCCCCATACCCCTTCCCCTCCCTTTACTCCCCTCTACCTAATATGAAGTAACTATTCTTCCCTATTCCCCACCCTTATTGTGAATTAGCTTCCACATATCAGAGAAAGCATTTGGCCTTTGGTTTTTTTTTTTTGGTTTTGCTTTATTTCACTTAGCATGGTATTCTCTAACACCATCCATTTACCAACAAATGCCAGAATTTCATTCTTCTTTAAAGCTCTGTAATATTCCATTGTATGTATGTGTGTGTTTGTGTGTGTATATATGTATTATATATATCACATTTTATTTATTCATTCATCTGCTCAAGGGCATCTAGGTTGGTTCCATAGTTTAGCTATTGTGAATTGAGCTACTATAAACATTGATGTGACTGTGTCACTGTAGTATGTTGATTTTAAGTTCTTTGGGTATAAACCGAGGAGTGGGATAAATGCTGGGTCAAATGGTGGTTCCATTGCAAGTTTTCTGAAGACTCTCCATACTGCTTTCCATAATGGTTGTATCAATTTACATTCCCACCAGCAATGTATGAGTGAACCTTTTTCCCACATCCTTGCCAATGTTTATTGTTATTTTTATTCTTGATGATTGCCATTCTGATTGGAGTGAGATGAAATCTTAGTTTTGATTTGCATTTCTATAATTGCTAGAAATGTTGAACATTTCATATGTTTATTGATTGGTTGTATATCTTCCTCTGTGAAGCATCCATTCAGTTCCTTAGCCCTTTTATTTTTGGGTTACTTGGTTTTTTGGTGTTAAGTTTTTTGAGTTCTTTATATGTCCTAGAGATTAATGCTTTATCTGAGGTACATGTGGTAAAGATTTTCTCCCAGTCTGTAGTCTCTTTTCACGTTATTGATTGTTTCTTTTGCTGAGAAGATACTTTTTAATTTGAGTCCATCCCATTTATTGATATTTGATTTAACTTCTTGTGCTTGGGAGTCTTGTTAAGGAAGTCAGGTCCTAGGTGGACATGGTGAAGATTTTGACCTACCTTTTCATCCAGTAGTAGGGTGTCTGTTCTACTGTCTGAGTCTTTGATTCACAGTTATGTCGAGTTTTGTGCATGGTGAGAGATAAGAGTTTGATTCCATTTTGTTACATGTAAATTTCCAGTTCTCCCAGCACCATTTTTTGAATAAGCTATCTTTTCTCCAGTGAATGCTTTTGGCACTTTTGTCTAGTATGAGATACCTGTATATATGAGCGTTTGTCCCTATGTCTTCTATTCTATACCATTGGTCCACATGTCTGTTTTGTTGCCAATTCCATGCAGTCTCTATTATTATAGCTCTGTAGTAGTTTGAGGTCTGGTATTGTGATGCCTCCTGCTTCACTTTTCTTGCTAAGAATTCCTTTGTCTATTATGGGTCTCTTATTTTTCCAAATGAATTTGATGATTGCTTTTTCTAGTTCTGTGAAGAGAGTCTTTGGGATTTTTATAGGAATTGCATTACATTTGTGTAACACTTTTGGTGGTATGGTCTTTTGACAATATTAATTCTGCCTATCCAGGAGCTTGGGAGGTCTTTCCATCTTCTAAGGTCTTTCTCAATATGTTTTTCTAATGTCCTGTAGTTTTCATTGTAGAAGTCTTTTACCTCTTTTGTTATATTGATTCCCAAGTATTGTTTTTTGAGATTGCTATGAATGGGGTAGTGTTCTTTATTTCTCTATCAGTGGATTCATTACTGATGTATAGGAATGTGTTTGATTTATGAGTATTGATTTTATGTCTTGCTACTTTGCTGAATTCATTTATTAGTTCTAGAAGATTTTGGGTAGAATTTTTTTGATCTTCCAAATACAGAATCATATCATTGGCAAATAGTGATAGTTTGAATTCTTATTTGCCTATTTGTGTACCTTTAATTTATTTCTTCTGCCTAATTTCTCTGACTGGAGTTTCAAGGACAGTGTTCAGTAAAAGAGATGAAAGAGGGCATCTTAGTCTTGTTCCAATTTTTACAGGAAATGCTTTCAATATTTCTCCATTTAAAATTAATGTTGGTCTTTGTTTAGCATATATGGCTTTTGTGATTTTGAGGTATGTTCCTACTAGTCCTAGTTCTTCTTGTGTTTTGAACATGAAGAGTGCTGAATTTTTCAAATGCTTTTTCTGCATTTATTGAGTAATCATATGATTCTTGGTTTTAAATCTGTTAATATGATGAATTGTGTTCATTGATTTCCATATGTTGAACCAACCTTGCATCCCTGGGATGAACCCCACTTGATCCTGTTGCACAGTCTTTTTCATATGTTTCTGTATGTGAGTTTCAGAATTTTAATGAGAATTTTTGGATCTATGTTCTTTAGGGCTATTGGTCTGAAGTTTTCATTCCTTGATGTGTCCTTGCCTTGTTTTGGTGTCAGCGTGATTTTAGCCTCATAGAATGAGTTTGGAAGGATTCCTTTTTTTTCTATTTCATAGAATAATTTGAGGAGTATTGGTGTAAATTCTTTTTGAAATTCTTGTAGAACTCTCAGCTGAGAATCCATCTGATCCTGGGCTTTTCTTAATTGGTTGACTTTTAGTGGCATGTTCTATTTCATTACTTGAAATTGTTCTGTTTCAATTGTGTATGTCCTCCTCATTCCGTTTAGGTTAGGCATGTCTAGAAATTTGTCAATGTCTTCTATGTTTTCCATTTTACTGGAGTATACATTTTCATGGTAGTTTCTACTTCTCTTTGGTATTTAAATCTTCTCCATTGTGAAATTTCCTTTTTCATCAAGTATTTTAATAATTTGGGTGTTTTCTCTTTTTCTCTATGTTAGTGTTGCCTAGGGGTTTTTCAATTTTTTTGATTGTTTTCAAAGAACCAACTAATTTTTCTCATTTTTTTCAGTTGTTTCTTTTGTTTTAATTCCATTGATTTCATTTGATTTTGTTTATTTCCTGTCTTCTAATGGTTTTGTTGCTGATTTGTTCTTCTTTTTCTAGGACTTTGAGATGTGATGTTAGGATATTTATTTGTTGCCTTTGTATTCTTTTAATAAATGAGCTCAATGCAATGAACTTCCCTCTTAGTACTGCCTTCATTGTGTCCCATAGATTTTGATATGTTGTATTGGTGTTCTCATTTACCTCTAAGCATTTTTTCATTTCATCCTTGATTTATTCTACAATCCATTCATCATTGCATGATGTATTGTTTAGTCTCCATGTGTTAGAGTAGCCTCTATGTTTTTATTTTATTATTGATTTCTAATTTTAATCCATTGTGATCTGATAGAATGTAGGGTATCATCTCCATTTTTTTACTGTATTTCTTTGTGTCATAAGATACAGTGTAGTTTAGAGAAGAATCCATGGGCTGCCGAGAAAAAAATGCATTTGCTTGTTGATGGATGAAATATTTTAGAAGTGTTAAGTCTAAATTTCTGATTATATTATTTAGTTCTATAGTTTCTTTATTTACTTTTTGTTTAAAAGATCTGTCCAGTAGTGAGAGAGGTGTGTTATAGTCACCCCGTATTCATGTGTTGTGTTTTATTTGATTCCTGACATTGAGAACGGTTTGTCTGATGTTCATAGATGCTCCATTGTTTGGACCATAAATATTTACAATCATTATGTCTTTCTACTGTGTAATTCCCTTCAGTAGTATGAATTAACCTTCTTTGTTCCTTCTGATTAACTTTTGCTTGAAGTCTACTTTATCTGACATGAAGATGGAAGCCCCTGCTTGTTCATGCAATCCATATGAGTGATATATATTTTCCCATCCTTTCAACTTCAGTCTATGAATGTCTTTGCATATGAGGTGAGTCTCTTGGAGGCACCATATTTTTGGGTCTTATTTTTTTAATTCAATATGAAAGTCTATGTCTTTTGATTGATGAGTTTAGTCCATTAATATTCAACATTATTACTGAGATATGACTTGTATTACTTGTCATTTTGGTGTTATTTTGACTTTTAATTTGATTTAGATTCTCTTTTGACTATTCCTTTAGTTTCTCCCTTTGCTGGTTTTCATTTTTTTTAAATACTTCATCTTCATGGAATATTTTGTTGGCAGTGTTCCCTAGTGCAGGCTTTCTATTTGTGAATTTTTTAACTTTTGTTTTTCAAGGAAGGTTTTCACAATTATCTTCATATCTGAAATTAATTCCACTGGATATAAAATTCTTGATTGATATTCATTTTCTTTCACAGATTGAAATATGTTGTTCCCTGGCACCCTAGCTTTGAGGGTCTGGGTTGCGAAATCAATTGAGATCCGAATTGGCTTTCCCGTATACATAATTTGCTTTTTGCTTTTTTTCTCTCATGGTCTTTAAGACTTTATCCTTAGTCTGTATTTAGTTATATTCATTATAATGTGTCCGGGTTGGGTCTGCTGTAATTCAGTTCATTTGGGGTCCTGTAAGCCTCCTATATTTGATTTTCCATTTCATTCTTTCTGTGTGGGAAATTTTCTGATATTATATCATTGAAAACTTTGTGCATTCCTTTGGTTTGTAGGTCTTCTCCCTCTTCTAGCCTGGTGAATCTTAAAATTGGTCTTTTGATGTTATCCCATAATTTCTGGAATTTCTTTTTCATGGTTTCTTGCCATCTTCACTTCATTGTTGACTTTATTTTCAATATTAAATATTTTGTCATCATTGTCTGAGGTTCTGTCTTCAAAATGGTCTTGTGTGTGGTGGTACTTTCCGTTGAATTTACAATTTGATTTATTGATTCCTTCATTTTGAATATTTCTGCTTTTTTTACAGTCTCTAACTCTTCATTGAAGTGATCTTTCACTTCCTGCATTTTGTGTTTGATTTCACTGTTTACACCATCCTTTACTTCACAGATCAGATTAACTATGTACATTATAAACTCTGTCTCGGACATTTCTTCTATTGTGTTGTCAGTGGCTTCTCTTATTGGGGCATCTTGGTTTGTTTGTGGCATTTTGTCCCCTTGTTTTTTCATGTTACTTGTGTGTTTTCTCATCTAGTTGTATGGATCTGAGGCAATACAGATCCTATCCTGTAGACCTATATTATCACTGAAGGTTTCCTGTATCCTGCCTTTAAGAGGGAGACCAATATCAGTAGCACCGAGCAAAAACAATATACAGCCTCAAACTGAATAGTTCCCAGCAAGGCATCCACTGCAGTCTTGCTATAAACATCAATAATGAGTTCAATCATTGTTCACAATAAAAACAGAATATTTGCCTGGTGGATTTCTAGTCTCAAATAATGGACAAAGAAATAACAGAAACAGGACATGGTGTTTGTGAGGGAAAAAGAGAGAAGTCAGAAGCAAGAATTCACAGAAGTGTGGAAGAGGAACCAATAGAGATTGGGTGTTATGTGGAGAAAATGTAGAAACGGAATCTAAGAAGACAGACAAGTGACAGGAAGAATATGTATAAAGAGAAGGAAAAAATTACAATTATAAGAATATACAGAATATATAGCAAAACTTAAAAATTCCATGCATACATTACCATCTTCAACAAACTGATGCATGTAATATACCCTGCTCTAAATATGGGGAAGGGAAATGGCCAGAGAAGAAAAATAAAATAAAATAAATCTCCATGGAGAAATGAACAGCTTTCTCTGTTAACAGTGTCCAAAACTTCTCAGCCCCATGTGTGAATTGCCACAAGACTGCCTGACCCAGACAGGCCCTGATAGACCCAGTCACTGTCACACCAATCTGGGTCTCAGATGTCCTGGGTTCAGTCGTGTTGCAGTCCCAAGGTCTCAGTGCCACTGGAATTTGGAGAGAGACCACCAGGCATAAGCAATCCTGAGAGATAGTAACTAGATGGCAGCAAATTTCACTCTAGGAGGAAGACCCCAGTTGCAGCCAAACCTGTAGGCACCTTGACACTGAACCTCCAGGTCCTGGCCAGTGCCCCATTTCAGGGGCAGCTGTGCCCCAAAATGGCAGTTGTAGTAAACCCACCAGCACCCCAAACAACCCCAGGCTCTGGCTGGCATCTCAAAATGGACTTGTCTGTTTGCAAGCAAACATGGAGTCTCCCTGATGGTTGACACCTGGGCACTGGTAGTATCAGGAATTGATGGCAGCAGGCAGCAGCAGCTGCAGATGTCAGTGGCATTGACAGTAATTGGGAGCACTGCAGCAGCAGTGACAGCAGTGGTGATACAGCACCCAGAGAGGTGACCTCCAGGGAGTGGCTGTGGTTTCACAGCAGTGTTGTCAGTGGTCCATATATCTGTTTGTCTTTATACTAGGTCTGTGATGTGAACAGCATGGCAGTGGTACACCAGACTTGGAAAGGGAGATGTGGAGTCAGGTTGTTTGTCAAGGCCTCACCACATGTTGTTGGCACAGATAATAGGTGTATTATGTTACCAGTGCCCCATCTGGTAGGGAAGTTCTGGCACATACTTCCAAAGGAGGTCTTATTGATCTTTTCTAAGTTGTTAAAGGCAGGAGCAATGACAGTGACAGTTTTTGATATTTCTCTATGCATGAATTTGTCTTTCTGATTTATCTTTCCCTCTGCATGTTTGGGAGGTGGTAAACCTCTTGCATATGATGTCAGGAAATCCATTTAAAATAGATCAGGTCAACACAGCTCAACTTACAAGGTCACTGAGTCCAGTTCCTCATTTTACCTACAAGGAAACCAAGTAACCTATTAAATCACTGATGCCCCCTGACTCTGCAGTTTTCACATTTTCAATGAAGAGAATGTAGTATCTGTTTGGTTTTATTATTTTGTTGTTTGTTTTGTTTTAATTACCTTTTGCATAGATTGTGCTGCGATCCCTGTAGATTATTTTCTCAACAGCTGTAGGCCCTACCTTTAAAAGATTTTATACAGTGAAGACATAGACATACATGAAAATATGAAATCAAATACAGGAAATTTTACTTTAAGTTCAAGTAACCACCAAAGCTAGAAATGAGCTCTCACGTAATGTCAAACCCTGGCACATGACAAGGAGTGTTCGAACCAGCTCTGCCACAGTGGAGCCTTGGCAAGTTGCCTGACTGTGACTTTGAATGGTGGAATCAGAAGACCTGTCCTTCATTTACCCTTCCTGCTTTATGGGGATGTATGTAATATACTACAAAACTGTGACGATTAAAGGAGCCCTATTTTTTTAAAGCCCTTTTGAACTCAGCTGGTCTAAGTAGGAGCTGAGAACCTGGAATGATTTGATGAATGTCATGCCTCTGAAAATGTGACATCCTCATGCTTCCTGTACTGTCTCTGCTTTTCCATTTTATTTTTCTCTCACACATAATATTGATGATAGTATCCATTTTTCCTACTTCTTCCAAATGGCATCCTAACCAGCCTAGTCTGGGTAAAAGTTCTGTCACCTTTTATACTTCATAGTTTTAAACTTTGTGATTGAAACAACTAGAAGCAGTTTCCACTGTTCTCTTTGTAACCCTCCTCCCTCAGTCTTCCCATACTCCCCATTTCTCTGCCATTTCTATGGAAGTGTTCTGAGGCACTTTATATAAGTTTGATGAGTTTTTTTTAAAGCACTAGATGTCATTCAAGTTTTAATGTTTATTTCTATCTTTAATGTTTTCCTCTTGTTCTTTTTGCCGTCTAAGTTGAGTGATAGAGCTGCCATTCTAAAAAGAGAGTCTTTGGATCAAGTGACCAACAGAACTAATACCGTAAAAATCTCTCTGCGGGGCTGGGGAGATAGCTTGGTCAGTAGAGTGCTTGCCTTGTAAGCGCAAGGCCCTGGGTTTGATCCCCAGCACCCCAAAAAAAAAAAAAATCTCTCTGCTTGTGACATGCTACTTTCTTCACAAAAGTAGCATTTTGGTCTCACGTGCTAAAATTTCAAAACAAAGCAATTAGTATATTAGTAAATAAATGAATATTGTATCAGTCATGAATCTTCTGCTAAGGTATGAGTGCCACAGCGAGAAGGATATACATGTGACCCTTATTCTAGTGAAGCTCAAAAATCTTTAATACAGAAGTTAAGTGCACACATAACTAATCAGAAGTCTAATAAATGCTATAAAGAAAATATATAGGGTTTGTTGAGGGAGTTCTAAGAGATCAGGAAGGCTTCCTAGGGAAGCCTAAGCTAAGACAGTCAGTTATCTATACTAATGATGGAAGACAAAGATACAGATCATTTAAAAATGGTGTCCAGCCTCAAAATTATTTCCCATATTTAGTTTGCTGTCTTCATACATTTATATATTAGTACACTTCAAGGTCATTCAGTTTCCTTCACCTTATATCTTTTCCTTTTTTTTTATCTACCCAGACATATTGTGAAGATAAGATAAGCAATCTAGGATATGCTTTGTTATCCCCAGAAAGTTTGATTACAGCATTCTCTTATTAGACTGTCATTTAATATTTAAGTCCTGGGCTAAGATAAAGGGAAAGCCAGGAAGATTTTTCCCAAATTACTACAATGTCATCAAGATGCATCTTGCTTTTGGTAAGTTCAGAAGATGTGCGGTTTAGAGGAAATGAACTTAGAGTAGAACGATAGTGTAGGCAATTTTTGATGTAATGTTTTTCATTTTATTTTTTGATCCTTAGCTTTTTTATATCATGAAAAGTCATATAATTAACATTTTAATGCATTGTAAACTGGGCTTTTATGTAATTTTCTGCCTCTGAAAATTTTTTAAGCCTCAGTTAAGAGAATAATAAAATTTAAGAGCCAGATAGATGTATTGAACACAAAAAAATAGCAGTTGGTTACTATTTGAAAGTAGCAATGGTTTGAGCAATAGTTCACATTTTAACACAAAATATCAGACCACAACACCTAAATTTGCCTAAATTTCTTTACTTATAGACCTTTTGTGTTTTTACTGCCATCCCAGTGTACCAATCCATTCATCTTACCTCATCTAAGCATCCTAACCAGATACAATGTGTCCTTAACATTCTTCAGTCATTTAATATTTTGTTTCAATTACATTGGTTCATATTGGAGCTCTCTAAATAGAGTGACCTACTATACAGTAACTATTAGGGTAGAAGTAGCAATAGAAGAGAGAAAAATAAATGCATATTGAATAAAAGTAATGTGAGATGAACTGATGTTCTAATACACATGAGCTGAGATCTCTCTCTTCACAAAGACTTTGAATTAGAACTATTACAACTCCTTCTTTATGTTTCTGAGAGTTGTTGCCATCAGTTGAACATCACCATAGGGGAACAGAGGGAAGTATAGGGGAGTGCTTGTGTTTTGTTTGTGTTTAGCTGTTTTTGTTGTTATTGTTTTGTTATTTAGTTTTTTGGGAGGGTCTTTAGTATTGTATGGGCATAAAGCTCTCCCTCAAGTGGTCTGGTCATGAAGCAGTGTGAGAAATTTAGGACAGTTATTTAGTGTGATATAGCTCCTAGAAAACAATATCCTCCTCATTTAGGAAATGGGTGTTCCACAGGTACCCGAGTAAGGGTACATTTCCTTTACTGCTGAGCATACATGGCTTATCCTATCAGCCAAATGTTCACAGCAATTGAGATCATCTGCAGCATAATGTTCCCTTAATGTTCTAGCCGCAAATCCAGCCAGACACACATCAACACTGAACAACAAAGACATTCCTGTTATTTGTTCATTTATTCCTTCAGTGCCTTTAGAGTTATATGGAGACTCAGGTGAAGTGTTCTACCTTAAACCTTTTTTTTAAGTTGTCAGTGGACCTTTATTTTATTTATTTATATGCAGTGCTGAGAATGGAACCTCACACATGCTAGGCAAGTGCACTACCACTGAGCTACAACTCCAGCCCCTTAAACCTTCTTTGATCTTTGTTTTGGGCAGAAGGAAGACAGTCCAAATTCTCGGTATCCAACCTGTGAGATACACTGGAGCTGATCGGTGCTTTCACAAACAAACCTGACAGCAGCAAACCTCCGGAGACTGCAGAAGAAGGTGAGCACTGGACTGGCTTCTGAGTATTTCATGCAGGCTTGAGCAGCTTGCTCCCACCTAGGGAGTGTGAAAGGTGTTTCAGCAGCACTGATTGAGCCCAGTGAGTAATGTATCAACTTACTGAGATAAAGCTGATGCACTCTGTTTTCATTTAGAAAAAGCCCATTTTGTACATGATTTGTACTCTGGTCTATTAAGGGAAGAATGGGTAATGTTTAGCTGGAAATAGACTTCTCCATGCTGTCTGCATCCAATTACAGGCAAAAATGTTACTGTCATAACATACTAAACCAGTACTAAATGTTGTTTATGGTACTCTTCATTTCTGTATAAAATTTACTTAAAAATAGATTTTATTCCTTCTGGTAACCAGTAACATATAATGGTAGGATTATTGAATGAGAAGAGCACTTGACTTTGGTAGGGACATAATTAATTAATATTTACAGATGCATTCCCTCCATTATGGACATAACAAATGCACTAGACTGTGTTGACTTTGATCCCTTTTCTAATAAGTGTTATTCAGTTTGGGAAACCAAGATAAGCCTCCCTTAGATTCTTTTGATTGGGAAACACAACAACAGTGGGAGGTCTTGTCCTCATATTTGGTGCTACATAATCTTATGGAAACACTCTTTTAGCACTAGCTTACCTGGTAGCTTTTACTCCCAGACCGTGCTTATTTATTGCACATCTTCCAGGACGTTAAAAGATCTTCAATATCCTGATTTTATGCTATTGTCACTTGACTGCTTATACTCTTACCATCTAAATATGTATAATGCTAAATTGTACTCTTGTACTGTAGCCTGAGTATCACTTAGGTGAAATGTTTTGGACTGAAAATGTTTCAGATTTTTGGAATGTTTGCATATATATAATGAGATATATTGGATATGGGTAGTCAAGTCTCAATATGAAACTTATTTATGTTTCATATACACTTGAGCCTGATAGTTGGGAACGGGTGAACTCTTTTGTTTCCATGTTTTTTTTTTGTTTTTGTTTTTGTTTTTGTTTTTGTTTTGCAGTTCTGGGACTTGAACTGAGGACCTTGCACATGCTAGGCAAGCCCTCCACCACTGATTTACATCCCCAGCCCCTGATAGTAATCTTATGTGATATTTTTATGCACCTTTTTTTTTGGTATTGGGGATTGAAAACAAGGGTACTTAACTACTGAGACACATTCATCCATTTCTATCATTTTATATTTTATTTAGATTCAGGTTTTCACTATTTTTCTTGGGGCCTCATTAAATTGACTACCAAACAGCAAAAGGTCCTTTAAATGTAAGTGTGATCTTAAACAAATGAAGGTTAAAAAGGTAATTTAGGAATATTTTTTTAGATACACAAATTTAAAATTCATTTTTTTAAATTTATTTATTTTTATTCATTTTACACAAATGGGGTACAGCTGTAATTTATCTGGTTGTACACGAACTCCCTTCTAACTAATTTTGTCTTGAAGTCTGCATTATCTGATATGAGAATGGATACCCCTGCTTGTTTACTGAGTTCATGTGCATGGTATATTTTTTCCCATCCTTTCACCTTTACTCTGTGGATATCTTTTTCTATGAGATGAGTGTCTTGAAGGTAGTATATTGCTGGGTCTCTTTTTCAATGCAGTCTGCCAGTCTATGTCTTTTGATTGATGAGTTCAGGCCATTAACATTCATGGTTATTATTGAGATATGATTTGTATTCCCAGTCATTTTGGCTTATTTTTGGTTTTTGACTTGGTTTCTCCTTTATTTGGCTATTTTTTTAGGGTAGTTTCTCACTATGCTGACTTACATCATTGTTTTTCATTTCTTCCTCATGGAATATTTTGAGGAGAATGTTTTATAGTGCTGGCTTTCTATTTGTAAATTATTTTAGCTTTTGTCATGGAAGGATTTTATTTCATCATCAAATCTGAAGGTAAGTTTCCCTGGGTATAAGATTCTTGGTTGGCATCCATTTTCCTTCAGAGTTTCCAATATGTTCCAGGTTCTTCTAGCTTTTAGGGTCTGGGTTGAGAAATCTGCTGATATCCATATTGGTTTCCCCCTGAATGTAATCTGATTTTTTTTCTCTTGCAGCCTTTAAAATTCTATCTTTATTTTTGTATATTAGGTACTTTTATTATAATGTGCTTTGGTGTGGATCTGTTGTAATTTTGTACATTTGGTGTTGTATAAGACACTTGTATTTGTATTTCATTCTTCAGATAGGGAAATTTTCTGATGTTATTTTAATGCATAGATTGTTGATTTCTTTGGTTTGTATCTCTGTGCCTTCCTCAATCCCAGTAATTCTTAATGTCAGTCTTTTCATGATATCCCATGATTCTTGGAGGTTCTGGTCATGATTCTTACTATCTTCTCTTTTAGTCAACTTTGTTTTCAAGATCAAATATTTTTTCTTCAATGAGATTCTGTCTTCCAAGTGATCTAGCCTATTGGTTATGCTTTCTATTGAGTTTTTAATTTGGCTTATTGTTTCCTTCATTTCAAGGATTTTTTTTTTCAAAATCTCTGTCTTTATTGAAATTATCTTTTGTTTTCTGCGTTTGCTCTTTTAACTGTTGATTAGTGCAAACATTCATTGCCTGCCATTTGCTCTCTTTTCTCATCATTTGCTTCTCTCATCATTTTAATTATGTACATTCTGTACTCCCTTTCTGACCTTTCTTCTACCACTCTGTCATTGGATTTTACTGATGTAGCATCTAGGTTTGTTTGGGATCCTTTCTTCCCTTGTTTTCTCATGTTGTTCATGTATCTTCCCTTCTAGGAGTGGGAATCTGAGGTACTGCAGTTTTCCCCCTTTAGACTTACAGTGTCCCTGCAGGTTTCCAATACCTCACCTTGAAGTGAGAGATCAATATTAGCAGCATACCATACAAACAATATGCATCCTTAACTCAAGTAGTCCCTTTTAAGATATTAACCACATCATCTTAATAAACAGATTATGAATTTGATTATTATCTTTAGCTTAGCCAATAGGTTTACAATAAGGACCACAATTTCTAATGGTGGACAAAGAGGATGGGGAGGGGTATAGGGTATAACATTAATGAGATAAGAAGTGCATCTATGAAGGTACAATGTCATAGGAGTAGTGAAAGCAGAATTAAATGAAATTCATTGTTAGCATGTGAAAAGGGAGAAAGAGTCTCCAAAAAGGGAGAAAGAGTCTCCAAGGAGGCAGATACATAAGGGGAAAATAGGATGAGAAAAATGTTAATAAAATAAAAGTAGGAATGATAGTAGGTATAATATGAATAATCATATTACTACTACTAGTATAAAAATATACAATAAAACTATTCAGTACTATTCAAACCTCCTAATCTTCAGGAGCCTGATGCCTGACAGGAATTTAATGCTCTATCCCATGAAGGATGATGTCCCTCTAGGGATGGTAAACTCCAGGTGGGCTATAATCCCTGCTGGTGGGGAGATGCGGCCCCACCTGTTGGCAAATGGTCAGTGGGCAGCATGGGTGCTAGATCTCGGTCTAGGTCTGGGTTGGGCCGGGCCTGGTTCTCTGGGCCAGGGCTCCCTGGCACAGAAGTCTTGCACAAAGGCACTGGGCTGGACCTGGGTCTCTCAGAACTATTTAAAGTAATATATAGAAATATAAGCTACATTGATCTTTGGTGTTGGAGATTAAGGATTCTGTTTGACTGTGGGGACAAAATGAATTCCTTTTAAGTGTTAGACTATTGATAGAAATTCTCCAATTCTGTTGGCTGAAATAATGTCTTGAGAATGAAGAGGATACTGGTCATCTTGTGGCATTGCTCTGTTTATAGTCTCTAGAACTAGGGCTGTAGCTCAGTGGCAGAGTACTTGCCTAGCATGTGTGAGGCACTGGGTTTGATCATTAGCACCACATTAAAAAGAAATAATGGCATGCTGTCCGTCTGCAATTACAAAAAATTTTTTTTAAAAAGATACAAAATTTTTCAAGTCTCATACAAATACATACTAAAAAGCTAGTGCAACAGGATCAAGTGGGTTTCATCCAAGGAATGCAAGGTTGGTTCAACATTGAGCAATCAATAAATGTAATTCATCACATCAACAGACTTAAAGTCAGGAATCACATGATTATTTCAATAGATGCAGAAAAAGCATTTGATAAAATACATCACCCCTTCATGCTCAAAACACCAGAAAAAATAGGAATAGTAGGAACATACCTCCAATGTAAAAGCTATCTATACTAAACCCACAGCCAACATCATTCTAAATGGGGAAAAAAGTGAAAGCATTCTCTCTAAAATCTGGAACAAGGAAGGGATGCCCTCTTTCACTACTTTTCTTCACCATCATCCTTGAAACTTAGCCAGAGCAATTAGACAGACCAAAAAATTAAAGGGATATGAATAGGAAAAGAAGAACTCAAACACTATTTGCTGAGAGACATGATTCTGTATTTAGAGGAGCCAAAAAATTCCACCAGAAAACTTCTAGCACTTGTAAATGAATTCAATAAAGGAGAAGGATATAAAATCAACACTCATAAGTCCAGTGCTTTTTTTATTCATAAGTGATGAATTCTCTGAAAGAGAAATTAGGAAAACTACCCCATTCACAATAACCTCACCACAAAAAAAAAAAAAACTTGGGAATCAATCTAATAAAAGAGGTGAAAGACCTCTACAATGAGAACTACAGAACACTAAAGAAAGAAATTAAAGTAAACCTTAGAAGATGGAAAGGTCTCCCATGTTCTTGGATAGGCAGAATTAATGTTTTCAAAATGGCCACCCTACCAAAAGTGCTATACAAATTCAATTCAATTCCAATAAAAATCCCAATGATGTGCCTCTTGAAATAGAGCAAGCAATTATGAAAATCATTTGGAAGAATAAGAGACCCAGAATAGCTAAAGCAGTTCTTAGGCAGAAAGGGCAAAACAGGGCATATCACAATACCACACCTTCAACTATACTACAGAGAAATAGTAACAAAATCAACATGGTATTGGCACCGAAATAGATAGGTAGATCAATGGTACAGAGTACAGGACACAGAAACAAACCCACATGAATACAGTTTTCTCATACTAGACAGAGGTGCCAAAAACATATAATGGAGAAAAGATAGCCTCTTCAACAAATGGTGCTAGGAAAACTGGAAATCCATATGCATAAAAGTGAAAGTAAACCCCTGTCTCTCACCCTGCACAAAACTCAACTCAAAATCGATCAAGGACCTTGGAATCAGACCAGAGACCATGCACTTTATAGACGAAAAGTAGTTCCAAATCTTCATTATGTCCGTTTAGGACCAGACTTCTTTAATATGATTCCCAAAGCTCAAGAAATAAAAGCAGAAATCAATAATTATGATAGATTCAAACTACAAAGCTTTTTATCAGCAAAGGAATCTATCAACAATGTGAAGAGAGAGCCTACAGAATGGGGGAAAATCTTTGCCACAAACACTTCAGATAGAGCACTATCCTCCAGAATCTATAAAGAACTCAAAAAACTTTACACTAAGAGTGCAAATAACCTGGTCAATAAATTAGCTCAGAAAATGAGCATACACTTCACAGAAGAAGATCTACAAGCAATCAACAGATATATGAAAAAGTGTTCAATATCTCTAGTAATAAGAGAAGTGCAAATCAAAATACCCTAAGATTCCATCTCACCCCAATTAGAATGACTATGATCAAGAATACAAGCAAGAGTAGGTGTTGGCGAGGATATGGGGAAAAATGTACATTCACACATTGCTGGTAGGATTGCAAATTAGTGCACAACCCCTCTAGAAACCTGTGTGAAGAATCCTTAGAAACCGTGGAATGGAACCACCATTTGATTCAGCTATCCCACTCCTTGGCCTATATTCAAAGGACTTAAAAATCAGCCTACTACAGAAATGCAGCCACATCAATGTTCGTAGCTGCTCAATTCACAGTAGCCAGATTGTGGAACCAACCTAGATGTCCTTCAATTGATGAATGGATAAAGAAACAGTGGTATATATACAAAATGGAATATTACGTAGCCATAAAGAAGAATAAAATTATGGCATTTGCAGGTAAATTTATGCAGTTGAAGAATATCATGCTAAGTGAGATAAGCCAATCCCATAAAACCAAAGGTCAAATGATGTCTCTGATAAGCAGATGATGATATATGATGGGGGTGGGAGGGAAACAAGAATCAAGGTGGATTGTATAGAGTAAAAAGAGAGGTGGGAGAGGTGTGGGGAAGGAAAAATAACAGAATGAGACAGTCATTACCCTATGTACATGTATTATTACACAGTGTGACTCTTCTTCTTGTAGAACCAGAGAAACTAGTTATACCCCATTTGTATACAATGAGCAAAATAAATAAATAGTAAAAAAAAAAGTCTTTGAAGATTATATAGTCTTCAGGTTCTTTTTTGTCAATTTAAATAAAATTCACATAATAGTCACCCTTTTAAAATGTGAAATTGAGTGGATTTTTGTATGTTCACGGAGTTATGCAACCATTACCACTGTCTGTTTCCCCCCAATTTTTATCACCCAAGAAGGAAAATCTGTACCCAGCTTCCTCTGCCTGTTTGGAATGTTTCCTATGAATGGAATCATAATATGTGGCCTTGTGTATGCTTCTTTTAGTGTAAGGTTTTCATGGTCTGTTCATGTTGTAGCATGTAGCAGTACTTCATTACTTTTTTGACTTGAGTAATATTCCATTGTTTGCACATAGTACATTTATTTCTCCATTCATGAGTTGATTATAGTTTGAATTGTTTCCACATTGGAACTATTAGGAATAGTATTCCTATGAGTAGTACTGTGCAGGTTTTCGTAGACATATTTTCATCCCCTTGAATATATTCTGAGTAATGGAATCACTGGGTCATTGCTGGTAACTCTTAACTTTCTGAGGGACTTCCAGACTATTTTGCAAAGTAGTTGTACCATTTTACATTTTCATTAGCACTATCTGAGTATTTGATCTGCTTTCTCCATATACCCACCAACACTTTTTGACGATGGCCATCCTAGTGGTTATGAAGTGGTAAATCTCATTGTATTCTTCACTCCTTGGATCTTGAACTGCTGACTTTCTGGATGCAGAGAGACAAGGGTTCCATAGATAATAAGGAAACTATTCCAGTGTGCATCTAGCCACATGAGACATACATGACCTTAGTTATGTTACTTTCTTTTTTGAGATTTGGCTTTTTCTATCAGTTTTGATAGGAACTGACACTCAGCCATCATTGAGAAATATCACAGTATATCATAATCAGTTTTATACACTAGCTCCTATCAAACAGGCATCTTCATTTCTTCAACAGATTAAAATCTGGAATGTCTAAAGGGAAGGCCCTGGACAGAGAGAAAGTCAGGTCATGTATTTCTCCCACAACTGTCTATCACTGCTTCTATTTTAGGAAGAGGGTATCATGTAATATTCCTCATTATTGCAGGATCAAAAATTAGTCTTTCTGGTTTAATGAAATCCTAAATGTTGCCTTCTTTAAACAAATCTGCAAAGTACTTTCTTTCAGTGCTTTAAGAGCGTCCTTGTAACTGAATTTTTCTGTATAATATACCTATACATTTTTCATAGTTCCTTTCTGACAGACCTTCAGGATTTATTCCACAAGACAGACCAGGATGTGGATGGGAAACTGACCTACCAGGAAATCTATGACTCCCTAAGTTCTACCTTGTAAGAACCAGGAGCTTGAGAGCATTTGATTCTGATGAAGATGAAAGATACTCATTTCTGGAGCTAAGAGTAGCTTTAGGTGTCTGTCCACATCAGGCATATAATAGGAGTGGGTGTATACCCTGACCTATGTAAAAGTCTACTTAAATACCAAAATCAAATCTTTTACACTTCAGCCCTCTAGTCCTCCACTGCCACCTTCTAACTTGTTTAAAAAGCTGTCTAAAAGGTTTTTTTTAATTTTACTTTTAATCTAATGTTCATAAATCTATGATTTCCTGAAACCAGTAATATCTTACTTTTAAAAATTGCCAGGAAAAGATAGAATAAAACCCTCCTTCTCCTTTTATTTATGTATTATTTTAGTGGAGGAGATCTTATTGTTTAAAAGTGGAAACCGTATATATATAGAGAGAGAATAAGCTACCTTTTGGAGATCATGTAAATTTGCCTTAAATAGCTATATTTTATAGAGACTCAGAAAATGTCTTGTCATTAAAAGATAAACCTTTTCTGTTTGTAAATAGTTAAAGTGAAAGAATATTTATGTGTATTGTATGGAAAGTAGAAAGAGTGATTTTGAACAGATGACGTATTAAAAAATTATTTATCTGACCTGGGTAGCAGCTGAAACTATGTTCACATATACTTAACTCATCCCTCAAATGCCATGGGATTTATCCTGAAGACAGGGTCATTGATTCAGCGACTTAATACCAGCTCCAGGGTTAAGAAAGTTGGATTCTGAGTGTATATTCCTATTCCCTAAATTAATCCCAACCTGTGACCCAGAGAAATCTTCTGGAGCATTTTTCTCACTTTTAATTGTCTTTAGGGTTTATGGGGACAAAATGGTATCCAGTGGGGAACTACATTTTCCCTGAAGTTTGTTAGTTCATCTTCCCCTACCCTACACAAGTCTATCTAAGGTTGTAGCTGACTTATACCTTCAGTAACATCTCCATTCTGAATGGTAAAAGGCAAGTTGCTAGTCACTATCTCAGACTAGCCACCCAAAGCATTCAGGGAAAGGGGTACATATGCTTTTAACCCAAGAAACTGAGACTTTGCCTGCAAGCCATCCAAGAGTCTGAGAGATTTCTTAGTGAGATGACTAATGCCAAAAAAATTGTAAAATGAAATATTCCTTACAGATATCAGCTCAAAAGTAGATAGAGACTTTCTGTCTAGATGATTCCTAATTGTAGCTGACACTGTAGCAGGTGCCTTCATGTGATGGTATCAAGTGCAGTACTTTTCCCTTTTGTGTACCTGGCTATGCAGATCCCTAGATTGGAAGGAATGGTACCTCCATGTCACCAGTATGTTGAGTTATACTTGCTGTTGTTCCCAGAAGCAGTCTTGGGGCAGCACGAAAGGAAAACGTACAAATCATAACTTTGGTGTAACCAAGTCAAGGAGAAACTAGAGGATCTCTCCTGGCACTGATTTCTCTAATAGAGTTCACTTCCTTTAACTTGTCCAAGTTGACCTGTGCACCAGTTCAGTCCAGTACCATTAAACATGGGAAGGCTGTTTTTTCTTCACCTAACACTCAGCTTATGTTGGTTAACCTTAAATTTTCTTCTAGAAGTATTAAAATTCTATTAAGGCAAGACATTATATTTTCTGATGAATGTGTCTGCTTATTATTATTGCTTATGTTTCACAGTTTAAAAAATGTGTTTCTTTAACATTTTTCTTACCCATCCATGTTATTTCACTTTTGTGGAATTTTGTTAAATTTTGTTAAATTTAGCCTAGCACTTTAGGAAATTTGAAGATAATTTCTTGCTCTTCTGGCTGCTTTCCATGCCCTCCTCCTTTTTCATATATACACCCTTACACATTTTGTAACAACCAAATAAAGTTCCAGCAGTAAATTGAATTATACTGCTGTGTTGGCACATAATTATACATAGTATGTCTGCACATGAAAGGCAATTTTAGGGGAGGTGCAAGGTACTGGGGATTGAACTCGGGCATTTGACCACTGAGACACATCCCCAGTCCTATTTTGTATTTCATTTAGACATATGATCTCATTGAGTTGCATAGTGCCTCACCATTGCTGAGGCTGCCTTTGAACTTGCAATCCTCCTGCCTCAGCCTCCTGAGCCGCTGGGATTAAAAGTGTGTGCCACTGCGCCAAGCTGGTAGGTGTTTTTGAATATCTGATTTATATGAAATATACTTGAGAGAAAGGTAGCTTGTCCTTTTTAGTTTCAATTTCTTATTCATAGGCAGATACTTTGAGGACACCCTAACTCCTGTAGTACGTCCTTTCCTTTTACATCCAGTTGCTGTATCCTTGTAAAATAAATTGTTTTTAGTTTCTTTTCTGGTCTTCCCACATTGAACTTGTCTGCCAGCATCATCCATGAGCTGTGTGTAGTGCCATCCCCTCTCCTGCCCGGTCTGCCAGGGCACTGATACTGTACTCAGGCCTGTGATACCCTTGTCATCCTGCCTGAGAAACTACCATGTCTCCCAGACAGAGCTAGGTATCTCAACTTCCTTTGTGCAGTCTAGCAGACTCACCAGCTTACAATCCCTGTCACTTAATGTTAATTTGGGATTTACATCTTTATTCCATCCTCCCTTACCCAGCCTGTGCCTTGTGTTGAACTACAGTCAAAACTCACCTGCCACATTCTCAGCTCTGTGAGATAGATCAACTTTCATTTTAAATCCTTTTTCCTCTTCACTGTGGCATTTCTTACTGCTTCTCTTCTTAGTTTCTTAGTTTCTTAGTTTCTTAGTTTCCCAAAGCACTATTACTATCAAGTGTGCATTAGAATTTTTATAGCGGCTTTTCACGTACTACCTACACCCTAATTGGACCGCTTCAAACATGTTTCTACTTTCACTTTAATTGGACCGCGTTCCACGCGTCAGGACCGCTGATCGCGTATCCCGATACCTTTTAACCCGCATTCCATGCGTCAGGACCGCTGATGGCGTATCCCGATACCTTTTAACCCGCGTTCCACGCGTCAGGACCGCTGAAGGCGTATCCCGATACCCTTTACCTTTTTTATACCCGGTTTAACTTATATTAAAAAAAAAAAATTTTTTTTAGATATCTTACCTTGTTTTCTTTATAAGGTTTTCATCTTCCCGGGTTTCGGCACCAGTTATCGCGTTCCCTCTGGCCGCAGAGAGCGACACGACAAACGTCTGAAGCTTTGGAAGTTTATTATGCACAGTCCCTCTCCTACACTTCTCTTACTCCCAGTTTCCGTGCACTCCCAGCTTCTCTTCTCTCAGCTTCTTCTCTCAACTTCTTCTCTCAGCTTCTTCTCTCAGCTTCTGCGCACTCCCAGCTTCTTCCGCCCTCAGCTTCTTCCGCCCTCAGCTTCTTCCGCCCTCAGCTTCTTCCGCCCTCAGCTTCTTCCGCCCCTTACTCTCCCACCCACCAGGCTTATATACACTTCAACCAATCAGAGGGGGCACACGAGGTAAACCGCGGACAGCTGCAAGCATAGAATAGGTACACGAGGGGGGCATGCTCTAATCACATCGTTAACTAGCCAATCATTGGAATTCGCTGGTTGTTTACTGTATAGCTGGCCGCTTTTGGCTCAGCGTCAGGCGCCATCTTGACCATGCCCAAGGCTGGGGGTCCTGGAAACCCCGACAGAAAACATCAATGATAAGAAGCGAAAACATGAGGAAGGAGTGAACCTCTGATTCTGTTCTATCAAGGAACATCCACTTTCTCCCGTTTTATATTTTGAGTTACAATATAATACCATATTTAGAGATGGGGAAAAAAAGGTTCCACTTACATTCCCAAAATAAAAGAAAAAGTTTTAGAAGGCATTGCTAGAGACAGGTCACTTAGAGAGGGCTAGGGCTTTCTTTTCAGGTACTGGACCTAATCCCTTCAGAACACACAAGAAAAAATAAAAATATATTACCTATGTTTGTAAGAGCCAAGAAACACATTCTCTCACAATATCTCTCTCTCTCTCTCTCTCTCTCTCTCTCTCTCTCTCTCTCTTCTCTCTCTCTCTCTTTCTCTATCTCTCTGTCTCTCTGTCTCTCTCTCTCTCTCTTAATCCCGCACACACACACACACATGCACATGCTTGCAGAGATACCATCACCACCACAAAATCATCAAAAACTGGCATTTCCTCTCAGAAAAATGCACATTTAATGTTTAGAGCAACTATGGTGAGTGGGTTTCTCATTTCCAAGGCAACGGGTTAAAGTTTTTTGCATGATCCAGGTATTCTCTTCTTTAAACTCTAGCCCAGTACTTCATAATCTTATTTGTCTCTATTTTAAGAACAATTTCCAGAAAGTATTCACGATGTTGCCATGTGCTGAATTGCTGGCGTCTCTTCCCTTTTGGGCAACCATGGATCTCTTTTTGCTGTGGATGTGTTCCTGGGAATAATTGTAGGAGGTACTCACCAACCCTTACTCTAAGGAAATCTATAGATCAAACAGATAATTCTGCACACACTAAAGCATCCAGCACCTAGTTTTGAACAAGACAGGATTAGGGAAATATACCCTGGGGTATGGTGGAAAGATCAGGAACTCTATTGTCAGGCAGATGCAAATCGGAGGAGTGGCTGAGGAACAACACAACAACAACACAATATAATACAATGGAATATGCCCTTGGATCCTTTCTCTTCATCACTAAGAGAAGACTCAAGATAGCTATGATGCAATGTTCTTGTATAAGAAACAATACAGAGATGACCACCGAAGATTCAATACATCATAGATATCCACCATTCAGCCCATAGTGTGGTGTGGTTCATGGGCCTCATGATGACTTGTTTGACTGGTGACATAGCCATTGTGGACTGCCATTCCTGTGTGCCCTCAGCAACTGTCAATCTTGGGGCAGTTGAACTTACCATCCTGCAGAACAGCACTGCCTTTGTGGACGTAGCACAGGGTCTTGCACACGTTTGAGCTTAAATCCTGGAAGGAGGGACCTGAGCTCGTCCACAAGTACTGATACCTTCAATGCCAACCTCCAGTTCTCATTGTATTGGTTAGACTTGTGCCACCAACAAACAGGACAAGAACATTGCCCTCCTACCGGCAAATGAGACACAACAGACTGACTTTTCCAAAAATCTTTAATAACATGACATCCAATTGGGCCCTCTGCATCAACATGGCTGCATGATTAGCTCCACTTTCTAATCATACGCTTCTTACATAAAGCTCCCACCTTCAGTGAGTGGAGGCTGCAGATATGATGCGATAGTTGGCATTGAAAGAGTTCATTCCAGGGCCAGTGTGGGAAGGGAATGGTAGTGGACATTCCATTCAGGAAAGATGTCCAACGGGTAGGAGACAGTGCGTTCCAACATGGGAGGCATTTTGTGAAGGGTTGGGGCAAAGGGTATCTCTTGAAAGATGGGAATCGGCAATGGGGGTGTGGTGTGGCGCTGTGGTATCCGATTAGATGCGGGCTGCCCTGAGACCGACAGAGCAGCTTTCATAGCTCCAGGGGTCTCTGCCCTGCGCATGCTGCCTCTGAGGCCATAACCCCTGGCTTCAGGGGTGGTTGAATCCCACAGACGATGTGGAATATGGTCTTTCATCTCACTGATGGTAACAGCTGTGGGAGGGCCTATTTGAATAGTTGCATCGATACCATGACGTTTCTGCATATTGATCCAGTACAAGAGTGGACTGTAAATGAAGGTGGAAGTGTTCATCACTTCCACCCAGTGGTGGGCACACTTCTCCCCTCGAAGCTTCTTCCTCCAGTGAATTAATATAATGCAGCCGCCAGTTACTACACAACACCATCCCATGAGTCCAAAGTATAGCGAGACCCAGGCTGAGGCAGTAAAAGAAAGAAAAGAGGCAGCTGACTGACAACTCTGGCTGGGACATGAACTCTTTCTCATTCCTCTCCTTGATTTGGCTCATTCATCAATCCATTCCCTCCCTCCCTCCTTACATACCTAGCTCATCATTTTATTATTAGTTCAAGCTAGGTCTGCAGGGAGCCTAAGAGTCCATGTTCACCTTTCAGAGATAAGGGAGACTAGGTCTAGAGGAAACATGACCTGCTGAGACTCAGTCAGACCTTCTGGCTCCCAGTCCAGGACCCACACCATCCCTCAGACTGATCAACTAAACTTAAGGGCAAGGCCCTCAAGGAACCACTTGACAAGGGCACCAGTGTATCTTTTCTGGTTGGTTACAACATGGTTTCTGCCATCTAAACCTCCTTAGTATCCTAGAGGAGTCTGTCTCTTAACTATTTAGCACTCCACGCAGGCAGCCACCCCCCCATGAATACAAAGCATCTTCATTGAAAGTTTGTCCCCACACTCAAAGGACTGAAGGGATACTTACTGCCAGCAAGGCCCAGGTTTGCTATTTGAGGATCCATACCGTTGAGACTTGTTACCAGGCCCATGGCTCGGCAAAGAATCAACTGCCCCAAGAATCTGTCCACCAATGGGAGTCTTCGGAAGGCCCGAGTCCCATTGTTGCCTAAAGATGATTTCACCGGGTTCTGAGCACTGGGCGTTCCAGGGCTGGTGTTTGTGGAGTGGCTCTGAGTTGGTGGAAGGAAGGGACTCCATCTGGTGGCATCTCATGAGCATAGTTCTCTTCCATCTAATCGTGGTCCTCCCCACAATTGTCTGTTCTCAACTTCTTACAGTGAAGTCACAAAACAGCCCCCAGATTCAGGGCCTCACACACTCATGGGCTTATATTTATGTTGTTGCTTGTTAGGAAGCCATTTCTGGATATATTTTCCAGTGGAAAGTTGGGCAGTGAGCACAGTGAATATTGGGCAGGCGAGCCCTCAAATGTTGGTGACCAAGGTGTGAGGGAAAAAAAAGAAAGCTGTTCAGGGGAACCAAGCAGTCAGATCCACCTTCTTTGGCCCCTCCAGTCTCCCTTTTTCCTCCTCAACAAGGGCTGGCGACATTTTCTCTCACTATCACCAGGCCACGTGGGAGCTCACCCCTATGAGGTCCTGTAGGTCTTCCTAACTTCATCTCATCTCGGTCCTCCATATACCATTTCCCTCTTGGTGCGCTAGTTCCCCAAAGACCCTGTTGATTCACCTCTGGAGCTAGGCTCAAGCTGTTCATTCACTCAGCAGTGCCTCTCCCACATTTCCACCACTGAACAACTCCTTATCGTCCCAGGTAGTCAGCTATCCCTACACTGGGAAAACAGTCCCTTCAGCTGATTTCCGTCAACCTCATTACCTCAGGTTGGAAGAGCCTTGGAGAATTGTCTAACCCAAGTCCTCTCATACGCTTGAGTACTGATGGCAAAACTTCCCTTCTCAGTAACCCATCCCCCATGGTTCCATTGACTCAGGGACTTGCTTACCACCACCTGAGACAACATGCTTCATTTATGACCAGCTCAGATTGAAAGCCATCTCCTAAGGAAGGCTGGCTCAACCTCCCAGTAGGTTGTGCCAGTGGTCCTGACTTGGCCCCTTGTCAGTCTTCAGTTACTCCCATCTTTATCAGTAGCCAGAATGTTCCTTTAAGAATAGATGGGGTTACTCTGCTCGAACATCCCTTGCCTTCCTCCTCTCACTCAGAGTGCTACCTGCAGGCTGCAGGCAGGTCCTGGAAATGCCTTAGTCTCTCACTCTGTGGTCCAGGTGTGCTCTCATTTACAGTGACTGATGAATATCTATTTTTCATTTTAGGACCTGTGAAGAAGGCAAGGGAAGAGAGAGGTGGCTGCTGCTGCAGTGTTTGCCATTGATCCAGAGGTTTTCCAGTGGACCTCAGGTTCCTGCAGGCTGCCTGGGCCTGAGCCAGGGCGTGACCACACAGAAGATGAGGAAGGGGAGCTCTGCCTGTTCTCTGTTGCTCACTCCTGGTCAGCACACCCACATTCAGCTCATCAAAGTTTAGGAGGTGTGATTTTGTATTCAGTCATCAGAAAAAGAATGACATGAATTACAACACCCAACTTTTCAGATCTGAGAATGTTTGACATGCCAGGTGTCATGAGGAATCTGACTTGTTCTCAGACATAGCCCAGAAAAGAAAAAGCAAAGTACTTTTGCACAAGGGTGTGCTCCCAAATCAGGTCTGCAGAGCAATCACACCTGGGTTGGCAGTCCACATCCCTAATGCAGCTCTGACCCTTGACCTGGTGAAACAAAATTAGGGGTACAATTTATGACTTTGGGTATAATTGAGGTATAATTGAGACTCTTCATTTCTGTCTAAAGTTTACTTAAAAATAGAATTTAATCCTTCTGCTAACCATTAACATATAGTGTTAGGATCATTGGGTTAGAAGAGCACTTGACTTTGGTTTGGTATGGACACAATAGTTAATATTGACTGATGTGTTACCTCCATTATGGACATAACAAAGGCACTAGACTGTGTTGGCTTTGAGCCCTTCTCCAGTAAGTATTATTCACTTTGGAAAATCAATATAGCCTCCCTTAATTTCTTTTGATTGGGAGAAAGAAGGACATTGGGAGGCTTTATCCTAACATTTGTTGCTACATAATCTTCCGGAACCAGGCTTTTAGCCCCGGCTTGCTTGGTGGCATGTAGTCCCAGACCAGGTTTATTGCACACGTCCCAGGATGTTTAAAGGTCTTTCATATCCAGCTTTTTATGCTGTTGTATCATTCCTGCTTCAACTCTTTCCAACTGACTGATGTATAACGCTAACTTGTACTCTAGCCTCTATCACCTTTATGCAAAATGTTTGGGAGTAGAAGTGTTTGAGATTTCCAAATATTTGCATGTATACAATGAGAGAGCTTCGTCATGGGCAGTCACTTCACAACATGAAACATTTATATTTCTCATACACGTTGCTTGATATTTAGGTTGGGGTGCATTCTTTTTCTTCCTTTATTGTTGTGTTTGTTGTAGTTGTGAGTCTTGAACTGAGTATCTTGCACGTGCTAGGCAAGCACTGTGCCACTGAGTTACATCCCCAGCCTCCGATGAAATCTTATGCAGTGTTTGTACACAACTTCTTTTTTCTGGTACTGCGGATGGAACCCAGGGGTACATAACTACTGCATCACATCCCCAGCTCCTTTAACTTTTTATATTATATTTTGTGACAGGGTTTTGCTAAGTTGCTTAGGGCCTCACTCAATTGGTTACTCATTAACTACCAATTCTCCTGCCTTGGCTTTCTGTGCGGCTGAGATTACAGGCATGAGCCACCACACCGTGGACACCTTCTATTGACTGTGACCCATCACATGAGGGCGCACGTCGAATTTTCCCCTTATGTGATATTCGCAGATCTAGGAGTATTTCAGGTTTTTTTGTTAGCAATGGTGAAACTGCATAACATACTCCGGTGAGGAACTTCTCTTGAAAACTTAAAGTAATATACTCTTGATTCACCTTCTCTTGTCTATAGACATCTCAATGCAAACCTTTAGATTCACACTCAGTATGCTACATAATTTTCAACTATTTCTCTTATAATAATACATGAATAAATGCCCTTAAAGACCTTTGATACTAGTATACTTGGGTGTTAGATTTGATTGTACTAAAGCATACATGGTTTTACAGATGAAATACAGAGTTTCACATCAAAGCCATCAGCGCTGTCAAAAGTTTCAGTTTCTTCGAGACCGAATTGCAAAAGCTCTCCAACAATGGACTTATCTCCCTACCAAGAATTCTGGCATCGAAGGTAATATATACACTTTGGGATGATTGTGGGATTCTTTTAAATAACTCCTGTATGTTTTTTTACTTACCCAAAAATTCATCTAATATTTATTGAGTACTTCTTAGGGACACTTGTTAGGTATCATGGCATAATACTGAAGCTTTTCTGTGAACATAAGTATTCTTGTGCTATTCCCATTTTACTAATGTGGAAAATTGCTAAGTCTGACCATCAGATAATTGGTTAAGACAAATCCAAGCCGACACACTATGACTGCAAAGCTTGCATTCTTAATCAGTATACCATCTGGTTTCTCCATTCATGTTTCCTGTGAGCTTCATTCCTTCACTAAGTGCCTCATTAGACCACATAGTAAGCAGTGAGGATACCATGTAAGATGCAGCCTCACTTTCTTTCCTCAGAGATATTATATTATAACGGAGAGGGCAGATAAGCAATCATGATACTGTGCAAATGGGAAAATGAATTTTAAAAAGCTTCCCCCCACTCCTCTGGTTCAAAGGGAAAAGAAATTTCCATTGATCTGTCCATTTATGAATTCCATCTTCCTTTGAAAGCAAGGACTGAGAGGTGGTGGGCATAAAGTAGTATTGTAGTGAAGCCTCAGATTTTAGACATCTGCATGGTTGAAAGCATCAATGATAAGAAGCGAAAACGTGAGGAAGGAGTGAACCTCTGCCTCTGTTATATCAGGGAACATCCACTTTCTCCCGTTTTATATTTTGAGTTACAATATAAGATCATATTTACAGATGGGGAAAAAATGGTTCCACTTACATTCCCAAAATAAAAGAAAAAGTTTTAAAAGGCATTGCTAGAGACAGGTCATGTAGATAGGGCTAGGGCTTTCTTTTCAGTTACTGGACCTAATCCCTTCAGAACACACAAGAAAAAATAAAAATACATTACCTATGTTTCGTAAGAACCAAGAAACACATTCTCTCACAATCTCTCTCTCTCTCTATCTCTCCCTGTCTCTCTCTCTCTCTCTCTCTCTCTCTCTCTTAATCCCGCACACACACACACATGCACATGCATGCAGAGATACCATCACCACCACAAAATCATCAAAAACTGGCATTTCCTCTCTGGAAAATGCACATTTAATGTTTAGAGCAACTATGGTGAGAGGGATTCTCATTTCCAAGGCAACGGGGTTAAAGAGGTTTGCATGATCCAGGCATTCTCTTCTTTAAACTCTAGCCCAATACTTCATAATCTTATTTGTCTCTACTTTAAGAACAATTTCCAGAAAGTATTCACGATGTTCCCATGTGCAGAATTGCAGGAGTCTCTTCCCTTTTGGGCAACCATGGATCTCTTTTTGCTATGGATGTGTTCCTGCATATAATTGTAGGAGGTACTCACCAGCCCTTACTCTAAGCAAATCTATAGACCAAGCAGATGATTCTGCACACACTAAAGCATCCAGCACATATATTTGAACAAGACAGGATTAGGGAAGTATACCCTGGGGTATGGTGGAAAGATCAGGAACTCTAATGTCAGGCAGATGCAAATTAGAGAAGTGGCTGAGGAACAGCAGAACAACAAAAAAATATAAGATAATGGCATATGCCCTTGGATCCTTTCTCTTCATCAGTAAGAGAAGACTCATGATAGCCATGTTGCAGTGTTCTTGTATAAGAAACAATACAGAGATGACCACTGAAGATTCAATACATCTTAGATATCCGCCATTCAGCCCATAGTGTTGTGTGGTTCATGGGCCTCATGATGACTTGTTTGACTGGTGGCATAGCCATTGTTGACTGCCATTCCTTGTGTGCCCTCAGCAACTGTCAATCTTGGGGCAATTGAACTTACCATCCTGCAGAACAGCACTGCCTTTGTGGACCTAGCACAGGGTCTTGCACACGTTTGAGCTTAAATCCTGGAAGGGGGGACCTGAGCTCGTCCACAAGTATTGATACCATGTGTCCCTTCAATGCCAACCTCCAGTTCTCATTGTATTGGTTAGACTTGTGTCACCAACAAACAGAACAATAACATTGCCCTCCTATCGGCAAATGAGACACAACAGACTGACTTTTCCAAAAATCTTTAATAAGATTTCTTGGATGTCTTTAATAAGACATCCAAGTGGGCCCTCTGCATCAACATGACTGCAGGGTGGTTAGCTCCACTTTCTAATCATATGCTTCTTACATAAAGCTCCCACCTTCAGTGAGTGGAGGCTACAGATATGAAGCCAAAGTTGGCATTGAAAGAGTTCATTCCAGGGCCAGTGTGTGAAGGGAATGGTAGTGGACATTCCTTTCAGGAAAGATGTCCAACGGCTAGGAGACAGTGTGTTCCAACATGGGAGGCATTTTGTGGAGTGATGGGGCAAAGGGTATCTCTTGAAAGATGGGAATTGGGAATGTGGGTGTGGTTATTTCTGGATTCTATATTCTGTTTCATTAATTCATATATTTGTTTTTATGCCACTGCAATACCATTTAGATTACTATACTTTTGCAATATAATTTGAAATCATGAATTTGATCTCTTCAGTTTTGTTCTTCTTGCTCAAGATACTTTTTTGGCTTTGTGGTGTCCTTTGAGGTTCCATGTAAATGTTAAAATTATCTTTCATTTTTCTTTTTTTTTAAGAATTCCATTGGGATTTTGATGAAAATTGCATTGAGGAGCTAGAATTGTAGCTCAGTGGCAGAGCACTTGCCTACCATGTGTTAGGCACTGAATTTGGTCCCCAGCACCACATAAAAATAAATAAACAAAATAAAGCCATTGAGTCCATCTACAACTAAAAATATTTTTAAAATTGTATTGACTCCTTGTATAGCTTTGCATAGCATGGCCATTTTAACAATATTGAGTCTTCCAATTCATGAACATGGAATATTATCTGTTTGCACATGTCTTTAAAATTTTTCTTTATTGGTTTGCCTTTTATCTCATAGCCTTTCTTCACTATTTTATGTTCTTTTCCTTTTTTATTACTTGATTGGATAATTTCAAATAATCTGCTTTTCAGTTCACTGATTCTTCTGATTGATTTAGTGTGCTATTGAAACTCTATCACATGGTTTACTTCAATCATTATATTCTCAGATCCAGAATTCTTTTGGTGCTTTTTGTTTTGTATCTCTTTGTTGACTTTCAAATTTTCCTTATTTGTTTTCCTGATTTGATTGGATTTATATATCTGTGTTCTTTTGTAGCTCACTGAGCTTCCTTAGAAAAATTATTTTGAATTCTTTGTCATGTAATTCATGTAGCTCAGTATCTTTGGAGTTGTGCATTCAAAGTTTATTGCAATCTTTTGGCGGTGGTATTTTTTTTTTGTCTCTTAATCTGTGTTTTGTTGGTGTACTTAAAGAACAGATGTTCAAATACACTCTTGCTTACGTTCTAGACTGTGCAGATCCAGTTTTGGTAAGGAAAGGCATTCACTTGCAGGGGAGAGACAACATGGGAATTCTGACTGGGAAGATATGGCAGAGTGTGATGTGGCACTAGGTGTGGAGGTGCTTAGTATACCAGTTGTGAATGTGTGCAGCAGCTCTAGGTCCAAGAGGACCTGGATTTTGGAGTTTTAGGCAGCTGGGATCTGTGATATTGGCAACATTTTTTTAAAATTCTTGGCAACCAAAGCTGCAGAGGAGTCAACAGTGGATGCAAAGGCTATTTGTTCCTATCAGTACCTATGGGTCCAGTGGTGAACATTGCAGGGTCTCGTGTTAGTAGTATGCACTTTCCTGACTCTGGGGCCATTGGCATTTGTGTACACAATTCTGAGGATTGATTGCAACTCCATATGGAGGTTGTGCCAACTGGCAAAGGAAGGGCATGTGAAGTGCTGTGGACTGGCGGTGGTGATTGGGATTGGCTGTGTTTGAGTGTGTGTGTGTGGTGAGCCATGAACCTGGAGCCAGGATGCCCATGGCAACTTTAGTGGTGGTAGGGTCACACCTGAGGTAGCTGGGATTGGCAATGGGAAAAACTGTGTTGCTCTCAGTGGATAAAGCTGCAGGGTGCCAGGCTGGGGATATAGCTCAGTAGGTAGAGTGCTTGCCTCGCAAGCCCAAGGCCCTGGGTTCAATCCCCAGTACCCCCCCAAAAAAAGCTGCAGGGTGCCTGTGGTGGCTGTTGTTTTCCTGAGAAGGCTATGATAGCTCATTTGCATGGTTAATAGTAACAACTTTGCCCTATTATTTGTTCTTAGCCTCTGTAGTTATCCTGGCTATGCCAATATCCTCAGCAATCTTGGTGGGTTCAAACCAAAGAAGGTGCTTTAGAAAATGCCCCAAAGGGCTTGGAAAACTGGTCTCTCATCATGTTCTCTTTTTCTCCTGAGAGAGAAACTCAGGGACTGCGGGATCTCTCTTGGTGCTGAGCTGTCAGTCAGGGGGATAAGATGATGTAGGCAAATTAAAACTGTTCTCCTGGCCCTTTTGGTGTGCTCATTCTCATTTTTTACCTTTGCTCCACTGTGCTGCTGCAGCTTCTTAAGTGCACTCCTGAATACTCTCACAGTTATTTCTGCTCAAGGATGACTGTCCAGTTGATCTTTGCAGCGGTAATGAAGGCAGAGATCTTCTACTCCATTATTATGTTGAAGTCCTCCAAAGATTTGTTGTGTTAAGTGGTTAAATTTGGGGGGGGCACAGTAATTTTATGCACAGCAATAGATAACTAATACTAATGTCATATAGTCCGCTAGTCTGCTAACAGGACAATTTTTTCTGGTCTTTCTTTGTTTCTTTCTTACTTATCTTCAGACCCTCTGCGACAAGGGTTCAAGCCTTAGGCAGCTATGAACAACATACTGATGGTCAATGATGAATTGTGTATATGACAGTGGTCCCATAAAATGATGGGCACCACTTGCTGGGCACCACTGGTGCATATCTGTAATCTTAGCAATCTGGGAAGTGTACGCAGGAGGATTGCAAGTTTGAGGCCAGCCTCAGCAACTTGGTGAGACCCTGTCTCAATATAAAAAATAAAAAGAACTGGGAATGTTGCTCAATGGTAAAGTGCCCCCCGGGTTCCATCTCCAGAGAGATGTGTTTACATCTGCATTTCTCCTTGTTTTTCTCCTGTACTTTTTGCTTTATTTAATACTAGTGCTTGGTTTTTGGTGCACAAAAATTTAGACTTATGTAACTTCTGGTCAGGTAAACAATTTATCATCACCTCTTTATTTTTGATCATTATTTTAAAATTTATACCATACAATATGAATATTGCAATTCCAGCTTTCATTTTATTGATATTTACTTGAAATGAATGGCTTGTATAATTTAAGTTTGATACTTCTGTATCCTCATATATGATATAAATCTTTGGTAAATGATAGAGAGCTAAATCTGATCTAACAGATCTTCCTTTTAAACTGGCTTGCTTAGTTTAATAACATTAATTATGATCACCAAATAGTTTATCTATTTCAAGTACACTTTCTGTTTTCTCAACTTTTATTTTGAATTTGAACTCAGTTTTATTTGTAACTACTTTTTTTGTTTTTCTTGCCCTTTAGCAATAATTCTTACACTTCTTCACTGAAAATTTTATACCATTTCTTTTAATGATTATTATTAAATTACCCACATCTGGTTTAAACAATATTTCTACCCCCTTTATGTAGTGCAAGGATCTTACGAATCTCTAAATCCAATCACCTCTGCCATTGTAAATTTTATTATTTTCTGGTATTTCATTTCTATCTTAATTTAACCCCCTCTAAGCAATTATTATAATTATTTTATGTACTTTCCACTTGTAGAGAATTTTATGTTTATGATTTTCTTGATCTCCATGCCTTTTCCATCACAGATCTTTCTTTATGGATAACTTTCCTTTTCCCTGAAGTACCTTCCTTTGGTCAAGGCATCTAAATTGAAATTTATCTCTGAAGAGCATTTATCTGACCCTTTTTGAATAAAGGTTAGCCAGGTATAAAACAGGTTAACAGTGATTTTTCTCCTAATATTTTGGTGGTGTTATACTAGGGTCTTCTATTTTCTATAGTGGTTGTTGAGATGTCAACATTTAGTCAAAATATTGTTCCCGTGTAGATGATTTAAAAGTAATCTGTCTTTTGCTTCATCATTGTCCTATGTACACCAGGAAGCTTGTCATTTCCCAGGGGAGGATGGGGGGGAAGAGTTGATGGCTTGAGGAGAGGAGTAGCGTAGAGATAGTCAAGAGTGACAGCGTGATCGGTTGAGATGGTGTCCTGCCCATGGCACACACCTAATGTCTGAGCAACACCAGTTAGCATGGCTCTGATTCCTGTTCACATGATAAACAACCAAAGTTCACTTCTTCAGCCTCCCAGGGAGTGAAAAGTTTGCAGGCAACAAGGGACGAGGTTGTGCCGAATTGAGTTCATTTAAAAAGCAATGAAGGGGCAAAAAGGAACATGGAGCCTGAAACTGGTGAAAGATAAAGAACTAGGAGGACGATGAGGGACAAAAAAGTCAGAAAAGCCAACCGATTCAAGTTTCTCCATGTTGAATGGGTTGTTCTAGTTGTGGGAACTAAAGAGACTGAGCTGGACAGATTCTTGAATGAAGGTGGAAGGTGGAATGTGTACAATGTTTCTGTTTCTATGCTAATAAAGATGGTTTTAATTGCATTCATTTTTATTCATGCCTACTAACTTTTATAAGCTACCCTCCACCCCCTCCTTTTTTTTTCTTATTTTCAAAATTGTATTGGCTCTTTTTGTCTTTCATTCCTCCAAAATGAGTTTCAGAATCAACTTGAAAACTACTACTTGGTAAATGCTGTTAGAGTGGCTGGTGCTGTAGTTCAGTGGTAGAGGTGCCTAGCATGTGTGAGGTCCTGGGTTCCATCCTCAACACACCCCAAAAACAACAGTGAAAAATATTGTTAGAGATTTTTTATTTTATATATATATATATATATATATATATATATATATATATATATTTACAGACTACATTTAATTCATTGTACATAAATGGGCTACATCTATTCATTTCTATGGTTGTGCACAATATAGATTCATACCATTCGTGTCATTATACATGGACATGGGGTAATGATGTCTGTCTCATTCCACCATTTTTCATACCCCCGCCCCCTCTGCCCTCTCATTTCCCTCTACATAATCTAAAATTCCTCCATTCTTCTCTCAGCCCCCCATCCCCCTCTCACCCCATTGTATATCATCATCCACTTATCAGGGAAAACATTTGGCCTTTGGTTTTTTGAGATTGAATTATTTCACTTAGCCTGATATTTTCCAGTTCCATCCATTTATCTGCAAATGCCATAATATTATTTTTCTTTATGAATGAATAATATTCCATTGTGTATCTATACCACAGTTTCTTTATCCATTCATCTGTCAAAGGGCATCTAGGTTGATGAGAATTGTAGGTTAATTTGGAAGAGAACTGCCTTATTTTTTTTATATTGTCTTCCTGTATGGCAGTCTCTTTAAGTGAGATAATTTTCTCCAGTCTTTGATTATATTTATTAATTTTCACCATTAAGTACTTTCATGTCTGTTATATTTTTCTATTCCTAGATATATAGATTTTGGTGCTACTTTTTTTTCAATTAATGTTTTCAATTAAACATTCTATGGAATTTTTCTGATACTTAAGGTTTTTGATTTATATATATTTATACATAAAGTATATATACACACACACACACACATATATATATATTGATCTTCATCCAACAATTTTGCTAAATTTATAGGTTTTGAATAGTTTGTGTTTTTTCTTGTATTTTCTGTACAATCATATATGATGATTTTACTTCTGAGCTCTCTTATTTCTTTTTCTCATTTTATTCTACAACTCAGAAGTCTAGACCAATGTTGAGTTGAAGTAATGATAGAAAAACTCCTCACTTTCCTCCTGACTACTATAGGTAATGAGTCTTATTTACCTCAATTAAAAATGATGCTTGCTGTAGATTATTTGGTGGATATACATTAACTCAGATCGCTGCCTGACACCTTTTTCCAAGTGTCTATGCTTCCTTCTATATTGTTCAGTTTTCCAAGGGTGAAGCATCTAACCTGACAACAGGCTAGGTCTGACTATCAAATATTCTCAGTGACAAGAAAAAAAGGGCATTTGTAATCTCATCACAAAATGATCTTTCTGTTTTTATTTGGGCTCCTCATCCTTGTCCTTCACTCTGCTTGTTCTCCCAGGTATGAGCCTGTCTCATAGATTCTTCCAGGGAGTAGCTCTCTTTTGCTAGAGTTGAGGGGCCTGGCCTCTTGAGGGGAACTGTTCCTCCTGTAGCATTTCAATCACACTGCTTTTTAATGCCCTCCCTCATTGGGTATTTAGAGTTTTTTTGTACCTTCATATCAGGTCCTTCTGGACTTCTGGGCATGAGTCAGGTACTTTATATTGCTTTCTTTCCTTCCACAAACTGGTTCTGGGTTTCATTTTTTTTTCTTTTGCTTTGCTGCATCCATTAACCACTTACTTAGCTATGCTCCTTTGAAACTTTTTTTTGACAATTTTTTAATCTCCTCTTCTGTTACCTTGTGTTTCCAGGTTTATTCCTTTAAGAAAATTCCTTTGGGGGACTTTAGAGGGAAATAAGGATCAATAATTGGTTTACATTTCTAATGTTTAACTGGAATTCATAATTTATCTTCATCATCTCTTTCTTCAACAATTTCTGTGTCATCTAGGTTATCACATCTCCCATGAACAGTATTTTGCTGCTGACAAATCTGATTAAAAATCCAATCTGAGCATCTTTGTTTCTTTATTGGTAAGTTTAATCCATTTATATTTATTGTGAATATTACTTTCTCCTCTATTAGTTTGGAAATTATAGATTCTATTTTTTATGACCTTAGGGATCATACTTAAATTTTAATTTTCTTATTTTTTTTTAACCACTCAAATAACATCCTTCTCCTGGTCGATACAAGCTCCTTAGAACCTTTATCTGATTACCAACTCTTGATTAGCATCCTCTGTTCAGGATCTCTAGTGTTATGTTCAGCTATACATTTTCTACACATCAAGTTACACATTATTATTATCATAACTGTATATTTTACAATCTCTTTGCTCACAATTGCTTGGAATCCTCCTGGATTCAGTTAACCTCTAATGAAGAACATACTCTTTTTTTATTGCAAGTCTTTGAATAAAACATGTTCTTAGTCTTCAGGTAAGCAAAAATACTTTTATTTCATGTTAATTTTGATATCTCGGTTAGCTGTGTATACACTTTTAAGGGCATAGTTTACTCTCTCTATGCATTGAAAATATTTTTCATTGTCTTCTGATGCCTGTTGTTGCTGGGGAAAGTCTTCTAATTGTTCTTTGTAGTTAACTTCTCTCCATTTTTTCCACATAAGACTTTCCCCTTGTCTTTTTTGTTCTCTGTGTTTATTAAGATTTATCTAGATATGTAATTATTTTATTTTTATGGTTATGAGATTAAAAAATAAAGCTAGGTATGATTTTTTTTATGATTCCTAGTGTTTCTGTTTCTTTAATCTGATGATTCTTGTTTTTCATCAATTCTGAGAAATTCTTAGGCATTATCTTTTCAAATGTCACCTCTATTCTTTCTTTCCAGCTTTCCAGTTTCGTGTAAGTTAAAACTTCTCATTCTTCTTACATCCCTCATCTTTTTATTTGTGTGTGGATCATTTTTCAGCTCTGTCTTATACAATACACTTCTTTTTTAAATATAACTAACCTGTATTTCAATTCATCAGTTGAGAATTAATTTCATTGTCATTGATTCTCCAAATCTTTTTCCCTAGAGTATTCTTATTCTTTTCTTATATTTTCATTTTTTCTTAGTTTTTATTAAAATCATGCTTTCTCTCTTAATCTTTCTCAGATTACTCTAGTATCTAAAGTTCTTGGTATGGTATGTATTCTAGTTTGTTGTATCTGCTGACTTTCTCTGATGGGTTCCGTATATGATGTATAGTTTTTGAATGTGAGCTTATCTTCACCAGGCTTTAAATATTTTTTCACATATTTGAGTGTTGTTTGCAATTTCCATGGGACTTTTGCTTTGCCTCTGCCTAACACCCTGGGATTTTTAAGTAATCCAATTAGCTTAGAATTCTGGCATTACTTGAATAGAATTAAACTTTGTTCAAACTTGATACTTCTGTTTCTTATGGGAAAATTTGATTTTATCTTGGCCATCATTTTGGGAAAATACAGTCTACCTTGACAATTCTGTAGGCCCAAAAGCTAATTTTTGAAAATTTCTGTTTTCACAGAGGGATAAACTTATTCATTATCTCTCTTTCCAGTTTTTGAGAAGTGTCTGTGCCCCAAATTGTGTTTGTCATTTCTTGTATAATGGATGCTGCCTTCCAGTCATGAGTCTCAGCAGAGATTTTGCTGTAGGTCTGGTATTCCTACATGCACTTATCTTCTTTACCCATTGCATTGGCAGATTTTCTTTTTATTCCTTTTTCTCTTTCTCTTTTTTTTGTATTTTATACCAATACTTTTGTATCTATAGTGGGAGAGAATCTGCATCTACTTAATCTGCTTTGTTTAGTTCCTAGAGCTGGAAATAATAAACCAGGAGAGCACAGTAAATTAAAATGCCACATTTGATCCTCCTATCTTACCAAATGTGACTGCAAGACTATGAATGACCAAAGATGATGAATTTATAATTATCTGTGACCCAGTGTTTTCTTGATAGATTGTCAATGTTTGGATAAGTGATGGAATAGCTACCTAATTATGACATTAATTTTACAAAATTTTTTCTTTTCTTTATTTCAGCAAAGTTGCTATGCTTTCTGGTCAGAAATTTCACAAAAATCAGTTCTGAATTGATAAAACTGTTATTGAATAGATCTAAAAGGTTAAAAAGTAGAATGCAATTATAGCCAATATAAAAAGTTTTAATATTTTCATCAAAATGTGAATGAAAGTAAGTATGAAATAAATTGAGGATAGCAAACAATTTCCATTTGTGCCATTACTGGTGATATTAATTTTGATTACTTGGTTAAGGTGCAAGATTTCTTCATTGTGTTTTATTTTTCTCTGTGTAATAAGAGTATTTTGTAAAGAGAAAATAAAAAGAGAAAAGAGTTACTGCTTTCAAACAAAAAGTAAACATAAAAAATCATGGAATTTAAATTTTATTCATTCATTTTCAAGGTGTTTTCTTCTGACATATTAATATTTATCAAAAGTAGTAAGCAAAATACAAATCATGAAACTATAATTAAAAGTTAATTTGGGGCTGGGGTTGTGGCTCAGTGGTAGTGCGCGCCTAGCATGTGTGAGGCACTGGGTTCAATTCTCAGCACCACATATAAATAAATAAATAAATAAATAATAAATAAATAAATAAATAAAACAAAAAATATGATGCAGATTTGACTCAATCACTTTCCAAAAAAGAGAGTCGATTCCCTGCCATTGACCTTTATGGGAATTCTTCTGATTTCAGTGTTCAGTGACTCTCTAGTTACCAGTGTTAAGTGTATGTATCAAGCTTCTCATATCTATATCTACGTATATACAAATAAAAGGTGCTGTAAATTAATATCTCTCATTATCTATGCAACTGTTGAGGATACCAAGTTCTATTAATGAATGCCAGTAGACCTCTGAACTGCCTCTGGAGAAGCCAAAGACACCCAAGTGTTATGGGAAATGATTCTTCGTTTTGCAAAATTCTGTTGAATGCATTTCTCTCAGAAGAAAGATTTGACAAGGTGACTTTTCTTATTACTTACCCAAGTGTTTCTATACTCAAATATTCAAATCCTCCTCTCATTCTGACTTAGTTGCTCAGCATTTGGTTTTAGGTGCCCTTTATTTTGAGAACATAGGTGAGAGATGTGGAAAATGATTCCCCTGTGGACTGAACAGTGTTAACCATTACAATGAATATATAGAGTTCATCTCATTCTCTGTCATTGCTTCAGATCAGATCCTGAGTAATGGAGGCACCCATGTGTTCTTTAAAAATTTGTTCATTTTTGTGGTATGTGGAACTTTCTGATGTCAGAACAGGGACCTTGACTGGGTCTGAGGGAAATGTTGTTTGTTTGTTTTTTTTAAATCACTATTTACTTTTCATTTTAATTGATACATACCAATCATACATATTTATCGGGTATAGTGTGATATTTTGACATGTGTATTCAGTGTATAATGATCACATTAGGGTAATTGGCACATGCATCACCTCAAATAGAAATACTTATTTTGTTTTGGGAACATGCAAAACCCCCTCTACCAGCTATTTTGAAATGTACAATGATTTGTTGCCAACCTATTTAATAATCCATGCTTTTGAAGAAAAAAATGTTACCACTCGGTATTTCCTTTGCTAGGGGAAATAATCTGATTTTGTTTAACCCCTCATGTTGGTGAGTTTTTGTGATTTTCTTATAGTCAACACAAACAGCTTTACCTGGTCACCATCCATTTCCCTTTCTTGGGTACAGCAGCACTTTTTTTTGCTGAGCCACCTCCTGGTTCTTGGTCACCTCACTCTTCAAGTCAAAGTCATCACACCCTCTGTTCTACAAATCTCTGGTCATAGTAATTTTGAAGAATTTCTTGGAAGGGGACATTCTCTTTTCTTTCATGATTATGAGTGCTAAGTCCATGGTGAGTGAGCCATTCATAGCTTGTGGCTGACACAGACATCACTGTTATCAACAAGAAAGAAGGTGAAGTCACACCACCACTTATAAATTAATAACACACACACACACACACCACATACACACCACACACCCACAGACACACACACAGATGTAGACTATGTACTGATGATAGGACATGACTCATCCAATGAAGTCATCTCTACCCGTATGTTTTTTAGTTATACAAACTGTTACGTTTTCTTTTCTTTTGCTTAAGATAGTTTCAGTTACATTTTTAGCACTTGCTACTAAAACAATCCTATAAACTCCTAAAAGTTTGACTAACCTGATTTTTCCTAAGTGGAAATTTGAGACTGATCCATGTTAACAAGAGAATTGCTTTATGTTTTCCTAGTCTGAGTCCATTGATCTAGAATATCTCTCCCTCCTGACAACAGTAGTACTGTTTTCTTGACTCATTTTTTACCATACAGCCTCCACTTGGTGCTTGGTAGTATTTACGTAAATGAATCAGATTGTTTCATTCCTTAAATAGGTGTAATTTATTGTGAACATGATTATTGAGAAGAAAGACTAACTAGAGGAAAATCACTTGGAATTAGTTTCACTTAGGTCATATAACAGGAAGATCATGAATAAAACAGATTATGTCCCTTGGCACACAGAGAAGTAGACTGATGTAATACAGTGACTCTCAAATTTTACTGCACATAAGAATTTTCAGATGAGCTTGTTAAGTACATAGATTCCTAAACTTTACACATAATGACTCTCTTTCAGTAGATTGGCACAGAGACCAGAGCTATGCATTAAAAAAATGCACTTCAAGGGAAGGCAAAATAATCTATGGTGGAAATAAAATTAAGAACCGTGGTTGCCTGTGGGATGGGGAGGGGAAGTGACTAAGAGAGAGAGATGAGGGAAACTTTTGGGAGAGGGTAATGTTCTGCTTTTTGATAAAGGTTTGGATTACACACGTATACTCAAAATTCATTGGTACACTTATGATTTGTGCATTCCATTATTTAAGTGTATCCTTAAAGAGAATATCTGAAAACAAATGTTAAACAATAATGGTATACATGCTGAAATGTTTATGGGTGAAATGTACTGAGGCCTGAAATTTATTTTGACATACATCAAAATTAAGAATAGATTTGTAGATTAATATGTGTAAAGAAGAAAGTATAGCTGAATTTTAATTGCAGAATGTAGGTGGCTAAGTATATGGATGTTTATCACATTCTTTCAACTTTTCTGAATGCTTGAAAAGTTTCATAGTAAAATGTTGGGGGAATAGAAGCTCTCTGGGCAAGTTCTATGACATAAAGGTAGTGAAACTTGAGAACTGAACAGACATGGATATCAGCTCTGGTTCACTTTTTTTTTTTTTTTTTTTTTTGGTACTGGGGATGGAACTCAGGGGTGCTCAGTCACTGAGCTACATCCCCAGCCCCTTTTTAAAAAATATATTTTATTTTGAGACAGGGTCTTGCTGTGTTGCTTAGGGCCTCTTTAATGTTGCTGAGGCTGGCTTTGAACTCACAATACTCCTGCCTCAGCCTTCTGAGCTGCCAGCATTATAGGTGTGTACTGGGCTCTGGTTGCCTTTTAATAATGGCATAACCTTAGATTGGTAAAGTTTTCTCCCTGCAGCTGTTTTTCTCATTTTTGAAATGGGGAATATTTTTAAAACAGGTTTGTGCTGATAATCTGTGACAGTCTTGGCCAAGTTCAATGCCCAACACAGGGAGATTACATTTTTAAAGTAGCAGCTAGTATTATCCATATAAATTCAAAATATTATTAGGAAAGCTACTTAGCTCTAACTGCAGTGCTGGAGTCTACTCCTAATTGGTCTTGCTGGTAGTCTTGCTTATCCCTGAGTCTTGTGTATACTTGTGGATCTGGAGACAAGCAAAACAAGTGCATCTTAAGGGTCTTCTGGAGATAATAGTTCTCTTGACATATTTTTGGTTGTTCCAAGACTAAATTGCTTTTTAAGTCATTCAGGTTTTCTTAAATTAAATTTATTTTTTTTTGATTCATTGTATACAAGTTGGGCACAACTTTTCATTTCTCTGGTTGTGCACAAAAAGTCATTCCAGTTTTGGAAGTGAGTAGTTAATACCATTCCTTTGAATTTTCTGGTTCATTATCCCCTCCCCTTGAAAGAGTTCTTTCTCTGAAGATGCCTTGCTTGTACCACATAGGAGCAATTCTGTTTACAGTGTCAGTTTTCTTTTTTTTTTTGTTCTTTGCTGTTTTGCTAACCTTCAGTGTGAGGTATTATCCCCAAGTCACCAGTTCACATGTGTGCTACATTTTATCTCATCTACATTTATCTAAATATTATTTAAGCCAAGACCCTCCCCAGTTTTACCGCTATCTCCCCTTGACAATTCTCACTGTTCTTAGAGTTAGTAACGTAACATTTAGCTCTTTAATAGTTCCTAGTGTGTTTCTGAAGTTAGTAATTTGAAAGTTAGGGTTTTATCTAGGAGTAACTTTATAGTTCATATCTCAGGTTCTTAGGCGTGTATGTTATCAGTTAGTATCCATTGTCAAAGTATAAAATAGGCATTTGAAAAGGAAACAATGATGGGCTATGAATATTTCTCCCCCATTAGAACTAGAAATATAAGGTATTGTATTTGCTCTCTCTTTTTGTCCCCTCTGTACTTTTTTGTACTCTGCTACATGATATATATATTTGATAGTATGTCAATGATAAATATAAATGAAGCAACTTTATAAACTGCTTTTGCCCTCACTTCAGAGAAATGGGGTAATTTGCCTGTGTTAATGCAAAGGAATCACTAGTCTTTAAAGTTTCTTCTTAAAATTTATTGACCTTTCTCAGGCAACATTAAATGTGATGGTTTCAATGATGACTTTTTCTGATTTTATCATGATATTTTCCTGTTATACCAGTTAGAGGACTGGCACATTTCTATTTCAGTAAGAAAGGACAACAGAATTATTTAAGTGCTAACAGGTATTTACAGTGATGCATGAATATTTGTGTAGTTAACTCTATTTTTTTATTAGACACAGGATTTGAAGAGAAACTAGTATACAGACTTTATAGTCAAACAGTTTACATGAGAAAAGAAAATATTAGTTTTTCTTGACAAAGTCAAAATTACTCCCACATTCCCCGAAGGGTGTTATTAATTCTCTTGGCATGTTACACAGCAAATGAAAGTATTTATGAATGTGGCTACTTCTTTTAACAGGTTCCAGTAACTGCTTCCTAAACCTGGTGTTTTTATATCAATTACATACAGTAAGCACTAAAATCAACCAAAGAGAACTGCGAGGCCAACTTGAAATATTCATGTTAAATGAGGACCACTGCCTGCCAAAAGCAAAATGTGGATATAATTTACAACACCATTTTACAAGTAAAGTCAAAAGTGAGGTTTCCTGCTATTGTTTAAAAATGTGTCATGACAAATTTAAATCAAAGATATGGTCAAAGAAAGGTATACAAAGTAACACATGAAGGTAAGTAAGATGGTACAGGAACATGGACTGGTGCAGGAAAGAAACACATGCAAACAATTTCATTGCAATAATTACATTTATTATACATGGGACTCTGTTTTAGAGACTATGACCACTTAGAAAAGGTTTTCATTCATGTCAGATTGAGGTTAACTTGTTAGTACTGTTTGTCTATAGAAAGATTTTTTTTTTTGCCAGCAGGGAACTTTTATACATTTCTTTAGTGATAATACCATACCTTCTGACCAAATATCCATCAAAATCCCCTAAAATTGAGCAACATGACCCCAGCATGTGGAAGTCCCCAATAGGTAGTGTTGCCAGATTGAGCAAATAAAAACACAAAATACCCAGTTAAATTTGGATTTCAGATCAACAACAAATACATTTTTAATATAAGTATGACCCAGATATTGTATGGGACATACTTATACTGAAAATGAACTCATCATTTATCTGAAATCCAAATTTAACTGGGTGTCTTGTATTTTATCTGACAACCTTAACACAAGTGAAACTATAAAATTTGGCAATGAAGTTTGTATTTTTAAGCTAAATATTTGAAAGAGAATAAATTAAGTTGATCAGAGCAGCAAATAAGGTAACTATTTTTGCAATGTCAGCCTGTTTAATTTTCTTATGTTCACAGTTATTTCAAGGAATGATGATTTCTCAAGTGATGGGGAAGATTTTTTTGCTTCAGTGTTGGACTAGTTTTGCAAGCAAACACAAGTCATTTAAAAGACTTCTCCCCAAAGGAGGTATGTTGATTCATGTACATGGATAGATTTAATCATTAGGAAATTCCTGGCTTTAGTGAGTCATGTTTATCTAATGTGAAAGCTATTTCCAATGCATTAATTCATTCATCTTGTCTCTAAAACAAGCCATGTGTTTCACATGGAAGTTGAAAGGACATTAATCAGAATCTGCCTGCTTCAACCAGTCCAAGGGGATCCAAGTCTGTGGTTCCATCTCAATTGTCAAGATATGGGGAAATGGATAATAACATTCAAAGCATATCACTTGTAATTCATAGGGTTGTTATAATTGCTGTGAAGTATGTTGGGGGAGGGAAGGCAATGTACCTCAGTATACTGTCTATTCCATGGAAACTGTGTCTGGAAGGGGCTGAAGGTTCTATCTGCTTTTCTTCAGCGGGCCCAGCTCCCACAGAATCCAAAAGTAGGCAGGATTTGGTATCCTTACTTATGTTTAAGTTGATTGTCCTTTAAGAGCAGAGGAAATGTGTAGCCATCTATGACTTGATTTCCTTGTTTTAAATCAGCGGCTCTGCAACTTGACTGCACATGGTAACCACCTGGGAGCTTTTAAACTCCCAACATTCAGTCCACACACCAGATCTATTAAATTACAATTTCTAGGTTTGGGACCCAGCATTCCTCCACTGTTATCAGAACTCCGCAGGTGGAGCCAATGTGGAGCCAAATTTGAGAACTTATGGACCATCAAAGGAGATTCTTGTTATAGACAGAACATCTAGTGACCTGTAGTCTTCCATGGTATTTGATTTTTTCTCTACATATTTAATGGTGCATTATAGTTGTACATGGTATTTGATTTCTAAACCAATTTATTGTGTTATATTTGTCAATTACTTTATTTACAAAATTTTACTAGTTCATCATGATCACCATCATATCATTATGATCATCATCTCTTATGCTCTTGGAGGAAAAATGATGAAAAGCAACCAAACCAAACAAATAACTTTAGCAAGATGACGTGTTGGTCAGCTTTTCATTGCTGTGACCAAAACACCAGACATGAACAACTTAAAGGAGGAAGGCTTTATTTTGTCTCACAGTTTCAGAGGTTTCCATCCATAATCATCCAATTCCATTGCTCTGGACCTGAGGGACAAGGGAATGAAGAGAAGATGAACCATTCCAAGGCACACCCCCAGTGACCCACTTCCTCCAAGCAAGTCCCACCTCCCAGTAGTTCATCCAGCTCATTGGATTAGTCCATCTAGTGCATTAATCCATTGGTGAGGTCAGAATCCTCATGACCCAATCACTCCCAAGAGCCCCACCTGTGAACACATGAGACTTTGGGGGACATTCCAGATCCAAACCAGAACAATGTCAAAATGGCTGGGGATATAGCTCTGTGGTGGAGTTCCTGCCTAGCATGCATGAGGCCCTGTTTTTTTGTTTTTTGGTTTTTTTTGTGGTGCTGGGGATTGAACCCAGGGCCTTGCACTTGCAAGACAAGCACTGTACCAACTGAGTGCTTGTCCCCAGCCTGAGGCTCTGGTTTTGATCCCCAGTACAAAACAACAACCAATACAACAAAACAAAAATGAAAGAACAATGTCAAAATGTAAAATGGATGAAATATACTGGGTATTGGGTTAGTGGTCAGAGAAGGCTTCTTTTATAGAGGACATTTAATTAAATCAGTGGTTCTCCAAGATATTCTTAGGACCAGCAGCCTCAAAGTTATCTGGAAACTGGCCAAAATGCAAATTCTCAGGCCTCCAACTCTGAAGATAAACCCTGGCAATCAGTGTTCTAATAAACTTAAAACTGATGCACAAATTTGAGTTGGTATAATTTCTCCCAAAATTGATTGATATTCCTAGTTAATTTATGTGCTGATTCTCTAAAAATTGATATGTTTTCTTTTTCTAATTGTTCTTTTTAGATATACATGACAGTAGAGTGTATTTTGGCATATTATACACACATGGAATGTAACTTATTCTAATTAGGATCCCATTCTTGTGGTCGAACATGATGTGGGGTTACACTGGTCTTGTATTCATATATGAACATAGGGAAGTTATGTCCAATTCATTATACTATCTTTTCCATTTCCATTCCCTTTCTCTTCCCTTCATTCCCCTTTGTCTAATCCAATGAACTTCTATTCCATCCCCCCATTGTGAATTAGTATTAGTGTGTCAGAGAGAACATTAGGCATTTGTTTTTTGGGGATTGACTTATTTTACTTAGCACCATAATCTCCAGTTCTAGTCATTTACTGGCAAATGCCATAATTTTATTCTTCTTTGTGGCTAAACAATATTCCATTGTGTGTGTGTGTGTATATATATATATATATATATATATATATATATATATATATCACATTTTCTTTATCCATTCATCTATCAAAGGACACCTAGGTTGGTTCCATAGCTTAGCTATTGTGAATTGAGTTTCAATGAACATTGATGTGGCTGCTTCACTGTAGAATGGTGAATGCTGATTTTAAATCCTTTGGGTATAATCCAAGGAGTGGGGTAACTGGGTCAAATGGTGGTTCCATTCCAAGTTTTCTGAGGAATCTCTATACTGCTTTCCATAGTGGTTGCACCAATTTGCAGTCCCACTAGCAAAGTATGATCGTAGCTTTATGCCCAAATCCTTGCCAAAATTTATTGTTACTTGTATTCTTGATAATTACCATTCTGACTGGAGTGAGGTGGAATATCAGTGTAGTTTAATTTGCATTTCTCTACTTTTAGAGATATGGGACATTTTGTTATGATATGTGTTTTCACTCACTTAAAATAATATGTAGTTTCAATTTGAGCTGCTTTATTTGTTTACTTGCATTACTGGCAATTAAACACAGGAACTTTCTATCACTTAGTTACATTCCTAGCCCTTTTTATTTTATTTTTTAAACTTTGAGACAGGGTCTTGGTAAGTTGCTGAGGTTGACCTTGAACTTGGAATCCTCTTGCCTCAGTCTTTTCAGTCTCTGAGATAACAGGGATATGCCACTGTACCTAGTTTGGTCTACTTCTAAATTTAAGGTTAATCCAGAGAGATGTTTTATTATTCTAAGTTGTGTGATTTTGGGGGGTTGATGGTTTTTTTCGGTATTACATTTAGAAAAATGACAGAGATGATTTTAGTTTTTTATTTAACTGAAATTTTCCTTGAAGACATGAGAACAATTTTGCAACATTTCATAATTTCTTGAAGAGAACATGTATTCTTTATGAATATGGGTACTTGTGTCTATTAAGACAGGTATGCCAATTCAGTTATTTAATATGTGCTCGATCTTTCCATTTCTATTTTCGAAGTGTGAAAGTGTTCCACTACAGTTACAGATTACCAATCATTCTTTGACTTCCAACATTTCTATTTCATATGTTCCAAAACTATGTCCTTACTTAAAAATTCATAACTGTTGAATCCTCTAATTTTATTAGTACATGTAGTTTTGCTTATATCATCCTCAATGTGTTTTTTGCCATTGATTCTCTTTTGTCTGATATTTAATTTACTTACCGTACCTTTGTTCATCATTCTTTTCATATTTCCTTTTACACATGGAGGTGTGTGTCTAAAAACAGCTATATAGTAGGAGGTTTTTTTTTTGTTTTGTTAGTTTGTTAATCCAGTTTGATAGTCTCTTTTATTTATTTGATTTATTATTATTTATTTATTTTTATTTTATTTATTTTTAATTTGTTGTTTTTAGATATACATGACAGTAGGGTGTATTTTGACATATTATATATACATGGGGTGCAACCTATTACAATTTCAATCCCATTCTTGTGGTTGAAAATGATGTGGAGTTACACTGGTCATATATGAGCATACGGAAGTTAAGTTTGATTCATTCTACTGTCTTTCCTATTCCTATTCCCCTTCCCTTCCTTTAATTCCCCTTTGTCTAATCCAAGTATGTGTCTTTTAAACACTAGATATATGCCAGTCATATTCATTGTGATTCTGAAATGTTTAAAATGCTGTGTTTCTTACTACTTTTTTTATTGTTTCATATTTTCAGGGATGGTATAATTTTTTAGAATTCTGCTTTCTTTTTAAACCATTAGTTATTTTCTTAGAAACAGTATATTTTAAATAATTAAAGGACTTGTCTGCAAGTTCTTTGATGCTTTCCCAATTAAGAGGTGCAGTCTAAACTCTCTTGAATAAGGGCCAGGATTAATGACTCATTTCCAACAAAGAGAATATGGAGGAAGTGATATGAATGGCTTCTGAAGCTTGTTCACAAAAGGCATTACAGATTCTAACTAGCATGCACACTCTCTCTTTTAGGATGCTTGCCATGGGAACCCAGCCACCATGTTTCCAGGAATCCCAGGCTGCATGGAAAAGTCATGTTTATGTGCTCTGGATAACATCACCAACTGAGGTCCCAGAGGAGAGTCAGCATCAATTGCTAGATGTGTAAATGGGAGAATTCTTACCTAATTGTTCTAGTTATCTTTCAAATCATGAGAGGGGAGAGAATTATTTTAAATTTCTATTTAATTGCATTTTTCAGAACCTGATATTTCCTGCTCATATATATATATATATATATATATATATATATATACACATACATATATAATATATGTATATATATATAATTTTTTAAATGTATTTTAGCTTACTAATTGTTTGTTTTATTTGCAAACAACTCCAAACTTCGTGACTTAAAAAAACAACATTCAATTTATTATCTGATGCTTTTATGGGTTTACTGGGGTTTAGCTGGTTAGTTCTTATATCGGCCTTTGTTGGACAAAAGTATCCACAATAATATTCTCCATTTAACGTGCTCTTCCATGCTCCTACCACACTGTGATCCAGTGGTAGAATTTATGTGCTTTCCTGTTAGACTGGGTAGAGTATTAGGATTGCTCCAATTAATAGAGTGTGGCAGAAGAGTTGCTCTGTGACTTTGAGGCTAGTTTGTAACAGATGTTAGAGTTTCCTTTGGCTGTCTCATGGTACACTTTACTTGGAATTCAGTCACCATACCCTGGAGAGTGGGCAGCCATATGAAGCCTCAGTCCTGCTGAGACTCCAGCTAATAGCCAGCACTAACTTGCTAACTGTGTCATTGAGTTAGCTTGGCTATGAATCCTCTAGCCCTCAGTCAGGTTTTCCTCAGCTGAGGTGACATGGGACATTACATGGATAGGTCAAGGTTTGTCTAAAGAAGATTCAAGAGTAAAATAACCTTATTGTTTTGAGCCACCAGGTTTTGAACACTTTGTCATGTGGTGGTAGGATAATATACTTGTTTATATCTTGTGGGGTTGGATATACGGTGCCTTGGTACTCTCCATGTGGCTTCTCTTTTAGATTGGGAGATTATTCTTCTTATGTGATGCTCAGTGTGGCAAAAGAAAGGAAGTGGAAACTTCTAGGCCTTTTTAGTGTCTAAGCTTGGATATCTCAGAATGTTACTTCATCAGTTGGTCAAAAGTGTCACAGGCCCTGCCCAACTTCCAGGCTGGGAGACATAAGTTTCACTGATGGAAGGAATGAGGGTTGGCATGTGCATTCGAGAAGGGAAAGAATTGATGGTGACTATTTTTGGAAACTAGCTGCCATGCTGTCCCTCACTTAGGTCTCTAAAGTTCTCAGTCTTGAACTCCTGGGACCTACTGCTGTATTTGACATACCATATCTGTTCAAATACTTACTATAAAAATGAATGAATGTGTAGTGTGAAGCCAAACTGTAACTTTTGCTTGAGACTATTTCCTCTGACCAGAATTCCTTCTTCTCTTTCCTAAGCTGGCAACCTCCCATTCCTCCTGAAAACTCAAGTTTGAAGGCCATTTCCTCATGGCCCCAGGCAGAGTTAGTTAATCTCTTGTCTTGGCTCCCTTAGTGTTTAGCTCAAGTCTCATTGTTGTGTTGGGCATTTATTGGTTTCCTTTTGGGAGAATCTCAAAGGGCAAAATCATATCTTAGTCATTCTTTGAATGACTTCCAGTGTCTGGCAGGTAATATGCTCAGAAATGCAGCCATGGCTTAGAATAGATGAACACTCAAAAGTGGAATCAATTACTTCTAATTCTGGGCTCCACTTCTCTATAGGAAAATATAAAAAAATTGAAATGTATTTTAAGAAGAGTTTATGATTAGTGGCCTTAGGGGTGGGAGAGATCCTTTAGTCCAGAAAAGGAAAATCATATTTTCCTTTGAAAAAAAATTACCAAATGTTAAAAATGATTATGTGAACTCACAGCAATAGGAATATCTAAATGTCTGAACTTCCTCTGTAAAGTGGACATAGTATGTCTCCTTATAATCATTTGAAGTTGATGTAAGGAGTATGTCTGGGACATAGTAGTTGTTCAGTAAATGGTATCTTATTACCTACCTTCTTATAGCAGTAGGTAAAAATAACACCTTCAGTAATATCTGCCATTTATTGACTGGCCATTTTGTGCCAGGTACCCTACTGAGAAATAATATGGGTGCCAAACAACAGTTTTTATTTTTTTAAACTAAAATAATCCAACCTGAAGCAAGAAAGGAAGAGTAGTCTTTTCTGAAACATCAACAAGGTTGATGAGTTCCCTTCCTGGAACTCTTTGCCACCAGTGTCCTTCACACTTTGCAGTGGCTACAGTCTTCTCCAAGGCAGAATGGAAGAGTGGGTGAATCTGAGATGTGCAAATTCTGCAGTTTGGTCAACAGGTGGAAGATGCCTGGTACACCCTTGACGGTCACTTAGAAGAGCAAAGTCAGTCACACCAGGATTTCTAGCTCTTGTGAATTTAAATCTCGTTTGATGTGGCAGTTCCTTTCCTTCCATTCATAGAGCTAAAAATAAGGCTACTATATCATTATCAGCTTTCCTATGAAAGTTATTCCTAAGACAGAAATGGTGCAGACCTGTCCTAACTGCCATGGAGATGTTGATGGCAGTCTTGCAGCTGGAGCAGCCTCTCATGGACACTCATTACTAAAGCCTCTGGTTTCTTTTAGAATCCATCATTGACTGGGATTGCTTTGTTTGGTACTTAGGTGGCTGTTTCAAGGGCAGACTGCCCAGACAGACCTCTTTACTAGCTGCCAGTTAATTAACTCACTTCCAAAATGCAAAATAAGAGTCATTGTTCTATGTTTTTTTTTCTCCTTCCCTCTCTCCAACCACTGGGAAATTTATTATAATTAATTTATTTAAAAATTCAAATCCTACTTTTACCTTTTTTCATTGACAATAGTCTAATGACCATCTCCTGGACATACAAGCAAATTGTTTGACATGCAGATAATTAACTACATGTCTCTGAATCATCTTTTGACACATGATGTCATAGAGATTTACTCTTACCTTCCCTGCAGTCCCTTACAGAATTAATGAATGTTCTTTTAAAAAGCTTAGTATAAATGTGCAAATTCTTAGTATAAATGTTGCTTTTAGAGTTTATATTTTTGATACAAAAATGAAGTTGAAATCAGAGACTTCATTACCCCAGTGGCTTCTGGATACTGATTATTCTGGATTCCACAGATTACTAGACACAAGTGAAAGAAAGTTAGCTTTGTTTTTTTGGTTTTTTTTATGATTTTTAGGATATGTAAAATCTCTGAGATTCTAAACTAGGGGCAGTTCTACAGTCTCAGGGACATTTGTCAATTTATGGAGTGTTTTTGGTTGTCATGAATGGGGTTGGGGGCACTGGAGTGCTACTGTCATCTAGTGAGTAAAGGCCAGGGATGCAACTAAACATCTGGAAGTGCATGGCTTCTTGCAATATAGAATTATCTGACCCAAGAAGTGTCAAGGTTGAGAAATGCTGCTCTAGGGCTACATCCTGTTGATAGTCACCCCAAATAACATTACAGATTTATAATGGAGCTATGTCTTGATAAACCCATCATATGTTGAACATATTGGAAGTCAAATATGCCCCTAAGTAGCTGGACACAATGGCCTGTACTGTAGTCCCAGATTCTCAGGAGACTGAGGCACAAGGATTGCAAATTGAAGGCCAGCCTGGGCAACTTAGACCCTGTCTTGAAAGAAAGGGGTGGGGAATACTGGGAATGTAGCTTAGTGGTAGAGCACTTGCCTAGCATGTGAGACCCTGGGTTCAATCCTTAGTGCCACAAAAAATATAAAGGTATCTGATAGAATGACAGTCATCAAGAATGTAAACAGGGGAAATACCTCGGTAGAGAGCTTGCCTCACATGCACAAGGCCCTGGGTTCAATCCCCAGCACCAAAAAAAAAAAAAATCTAAACAGTAATAAATGCTGGAGAGGATGTGGAGAAAAAGAAATACTTTTACACTGTCGGCAGGATTGTAAATTAGTACAACCACTATGGAAATCAGTATGGAAATTCCTCAAGAAACTTGACATGGAAACACCATATGATCCAGCTGTACTCCTTTTAGGTATTTATCCTAAAGAATTAAAGTCTCATACTATACTGATACATGCATACCCATGTTTAGAGCAGCACAGTTCACAATAGCCAAACTGTGGAACAAGCCTAGACATTCATCAAGGGATGAATGGATTTTAAAAAATACACAATAGAGTTTTATTCAGCCATAAATAAAATTAAATTATGTCACTTGTAGGAAAATAGATGGATGGAGACCATCAGGTGAAGTGAAATAAATCCAACTCAGAAGGTCAAAGGTTATATGTTTTCTCTCATATACAAAGTCAGAGAGGAAAAAGGAAAAGAAAGGTATGTGTGTGACTGGCAGGGATCTTCTGAAAATCAAAGGGAGATCATTAGAGGAAAGTCCAGGGATTGCGGGGTGTGGGGGGAGTGCTGGGGAGTGATATTGGCCAAATTACATTGTTATATTGTGTGCATGCATGAATATATAACAACAAAGCCCATCATTTCGTATAACTATAATGCATGAATAAAAAGCATAGAAAGAAGAAAAATAAAAGGATCTGACCTAATGAACATCATGGCTCTAGCCTACCCCAACTTAATTATTCTCGGTAACTTTATGTTAGCCTACACTTGTGCAAAATCATCTAATTAAAAACCTATTTTGTAATCAAGAGTTGAGTATCTCATATGGTTTATTAAGTAGGAATTGAAGTGAAGAAACAGAACTGTTGTGTGGTACACTTTTGCAACATTATAAAGTCAAAATTTCATTAAGTTGATGCATGAAGTTGGAGACTAATTGGTTTGAATGTACTTGTTATCCCTCTACCTTTACCTTTGATGTGTTTATGGTCTTCCTCACTGTTCAAAGCTACTTTCAAACACAGGGTTGAAATATACTATCAGTCCAATAAATATTTCTTCCTTGAATAAATATGTGACTTAATGAACATCTGCTGAATGAGTGAAGAGGTTAAGTTTACCAGCTAATTGCAGTGTTTATGCAAGTTTTCTTGCTTTAGTATTTGACAGCTTTGCTCTTTCTGTACTGGTACTTAATCTCCTAATTAGCAAGGAGATAAATTCTACAGAGACATGGAAAATAATAATGGGACTCCAGGCAGCAGGGAGGTAATTAACATTTCTGTTTGTGAATACTGAGATTACAGGGCCTACTGGTTAACATGAATTTATAAGGGATTATGTGTTGAGTGGTGACAGTTATGCACAAAGTAGATTTATTTTAAAAACTCACATAATAAACTAATTTCTACTATGTTCCTATGAGGGATCTTCTAACAATCTCTGTATCTATAAGCATTTATTGAGTGCCTTTTATATACCGAGAGTCAATTATTTTCCCAAACTTTAGTGAGACCAAGAGACTTTGTACATGAGCTGATGAACTGTTCTCAAAGGGTTGACTTGTTCATGACCAGAGAGTTCCATCTCTTTTGTGGTCTTGACTAGATTTTATAAAGCAAAGCTTCTTGTTTATTTATAATGGACTTTGAGATCCTTGGATGAGATATATTACATATGTGTGAAGGATTGGAGGGCAGTTTTAAATAACAACAGGAATAATACTGCTTTGTGCTGTTAAACTGTAGATATTTTCTTCTAAAGATTTAAAGCCCATTATAGACATAATTTAATTGTTGCTCTACTGCAACAATGTTTTTCCTTCTCTCCTCATCCAGGCAGATTTTTTTCTTTATTAAAGATGGCATGAATACTTTCTCATGTTACAACCTCTTTGATAAACAGCTCAGGATGTTATGAAATCAAAGCAAGAGATGTCTCAAATAATCAGCAACAAAAGACTTGTTGATGCTGAGGTGTTAATGTTTCCAGAAAGCTCAAATATTTGTGGGTTGCTCAGTGTGTTTTTGTACTGATTTGTGTGAAGTTGGGTTTCAGCCATATGCCTGTACAGCATCAGGAAACATTTTGTCGTGCTATTTCCTTGGGTGATCTTTTATGACAAGAGGGAAAAAAAGAAGTCATACTTCTGTCTTGTGGAATTGAGCTCAAATTCTGGGTAGTTTGCCAGTAATCAGTATATACCTGAATCAAGGCTGCACGGAATGGTTTGTATTATAAACCAATGGCAACTACTGCTCTAAATGTGGAAATTAAATACTTTAGGTTCAGGCTGATTCAAATCTGTGGGTAGGAAACATCTGATCTTTCCTAAGATAAATTTAGAAGTGTACAGATGTTTCTCCAGGACTACAAATCCTGTTCACATTCATGTGTGTTGCTCTTGTGATGGTTCCGTGGGGCCTCTTGGCAGCCACCTTCTTTAATATGGGAAGAGATTGGGATCTATAGGAATGTCAAAAGAAAAAAGAAAAGAAAAAGAAAAAATAGTCCTCAGAAGATTATCAGAGTATGGTGATCCAGAGACCCAGTCTGACAGTTCCAAGCCTCAAATGATGAGTATCAAACAATACTGGGCTTTCCTCCCTGCAGGCATGAGACATCCACATTCACCCAAAATTCTTTCATAATTTGGAAGCCTTTTCCCCTCCCTCTTCCCGCTGGGCTCTTTGCTGAGATGGTGGTGACCTCAGCATCTGGAGTCAGGCAAGTGACTCACCTCGGAGCCTCTGTTTCCTCAGCTGTGAAATGGGGCCGTGGCAGCAGCTCTGCTTCACCATGAGTTCAGGTCTGGCAGCTGAAGTGCCTGCAGCACAGTGGGCACCTGGGAGCGTGGGTGCCCCGGGCTGGCCAGGACCAGGCCTGCTCCTGCACAGGGAACTGGTGCCACTGCTCCCAGGAGGCAGGGAAGGGAGATGGCCCACTCTGAGGCCCGCAGTGCAGAGGCCGAGCGTGCTCTCCCTGAGCGACATGGGATGCTCTGGGGACCCTGGTGTGGTCCAGCTGAGCCAGCGTGGACAATGCTGCTGGGATGCAGGGAGGGGGGAGGCCAGGGGCCCCACCCTCCAGGGGCACCCCCAGAAGGGAGGGAGGGGCCAGGCAGCCCAGGACGTGGGCGTTTACCAGACAGGCACAAAGAAAATGGGTGCCAGCTGGAGACACAGGAGAGGCAGAGTGGCCGCCTGGCACTCCCTCAGCAGCTGTAAGCCTGGCAGTGGGTGCAGGAGGCAGGCGGTGACAGATGACTTCAAATGGGCAGTAAACACGGCTGTGGGGACCTGTGGCTTTCCTGACAATTGTGAACTGGACTGGAGGAGAGGTGAGGTGGCCAATTAGGAAACGAGATGCCCGGAGACCCTTTTGCCCCGGCAGCGCTGCCTTTAGCACGTGGGAATGAGGCCCATGGGCAGAGGTGTGTGGTCAGGGGCAGATGAGGCTGCCTTAGGCTCATGTACACTGAGTGGCTATTATCCAGCCTGAGCCAGGTGCTGCAGAGAGAGACCCAGTCCACCCCATGGAGGGAGCGGGAGAGACAGACCCAAGGAATGAATGAACGAATACGTTAAACGTTGGTTTGTTATGCTTCTCTGAAAGTCATAATGGAGCATGAAAGAATGACACATGAGCTACTTTATTTGACTCATATATATGTATATAGATATATATATATATTTCTTTTTGGTACTGGGGATTGAATCCAGGGGTGCTCTACCCACTAAGCCACAACCCCAGTCCTTTTTATTTTACTTTTGAGACTGAGAATGAAGGATCAAAAGGAGCCAGGAATCCAATAGCTGAGGGGAGAGGAGTGCTCTGTGTGGAGGGGATGGCTGGTGCAAAGGCCCTGGGGTAGAGATGAGCTCAGCAAGTGTTAGGAGCTGAACCAGCCCTCCACCATCTGTGTAAGGCTGCTAGTACCTGCAATGAGATCTTATTTGGGATAGGGTCTTTACAGATCTTAGCGAGTTAAAATAAGTTCATTAGAGTGGACCCTAATCCAACAGGGTGCTGTCCTTAAATCAAAGGAGAAGAGACACAAAAATAAAATGGTGTGGAAGGACACATAGTAAAGAGCCATGTGAAAACAGGCAGAGATCAGAGTGAGGCAGCTATCAACCAAGGCTCACCAGCAGTACCAGAAGCTTAAGAAATTTGTGGACAGCTTCCTGCGAGCCTTCAGAGAGAGAGAGAGCATGGTGCCTTCTGACAATTTGCTTTTGGACCTCTAAATTCCAGCATAAAAGAAGGAATTCCTGTTTTTTTCAAACCACTCAGCTTGTGGAATTCTGTTTGGGCAGCTCTGGGGGCCAGCGCATCCCACTGGAAGGGATAAGAAGCCCAGGTGACTGGAAGAGCAGGGAGGACTGGGTTCCTGCGGGGCAGTCTGAGTGGAAATAATTCCCACCCCCTTCAGAGGGAGTAGCTGAGGCCTGGAGAAGCTGGGACTTGCTCTGGAGCTCCAGCTACGGTCCTTGTGCCCTTGGGGAGTCTCTTCCCACACTGCATCGGGGCTGCTCTCAGGGGCCAGGAAAAGACAGAAATGATGTGACTTCTGAAGCTGTGGCCAGAAAAGTATTGAGTGTCTTCCTTGGTCTCAGGATCGCCTTCCCTGGGGACAGCTGGTTGCCATGTTGTAAGGACACCCAAGCGGGCTATGGGAGGTCCACGTGACACCTGAGGAGCCTAGCCAACAGCCAGTGCCAGCCTGCCAGCCATGGGAGTGCGCTGCATTGGAAGTGGGCCCTACAGCCCCAGCCAACCTTCAGCTGGCCATGGCCTCCCTGACATCTGACTGCCAGACACTGCTTAAGAGACCCCAAATCTAAGTGAGCTCCTCTCAAATTTCTGACCCACAGGAATGATGATAAATGTCTACTGCTGCAACCTTGAAGGTGAGCTGCAATTTAGCACGAGAGAGCTAATTCAAGGTCCCAAAGTCAGTAAGTGGCAGGGCCGGAGGAGGACCCATATCTTCTAAGGCTAAGGCCCAAGTGCCTGCTCCTAACTCCTGGCCCCAGGCCAGGGCTCCTTTAGTTTCCCTCTTCCTACTGAGGACACCTGGGACCAGGTGGGGGTGAGGATGACTGGAAGGTTATGGCAGTTGGGCTGAGCTATAGTTGGGTAGGGAGGACTTTCCTGTGTCCAGGTCCTATGAGTACTCCATCTGGGAGATCACAGGGAATTCCAGAGCCAGGTTCCAGACCTCACTGTAGACGTGGCAGCCACTGGGGATCTCTGTGGTCTTGCCCGCAGCCACCATTAGTCACTTCCAGCCACTGTGGTAGCTCTCTTGTGTGGGACACTGGGGATCAGGGGATGAATCACATACCCTTGTAGTTGAGAAGCATATGGTATTTCTGGGGCTATTTGGTCCCTTGGAGATGAGGATAAAGGCCCTAAAGATGTCCCTGGTGCATTCATTAATTACAGATGCACGTCAGACCAGCAGGTTAACACAACAACTGTGTTTGTCATCTCACCATTTCTGAGGGCCAGATGCTTGGCAGTGGTTTCCTTGGGTGTTTCTGGGTCTCTCATGAGTTTGCTGTTGGATTGCTGTCTGGAGTGCAGCCATCTGAAGTCTCGACAGGGGGCTGGAAGACCTGTGTCCTTTCAAGGTGGCACCTCATATGGCCAGAAAGCTGGCTCCTCTCCACGAGGACCTCCCTGCAGGGCTTGAGGATCCTCACAACATGGTGGCCAGCTTCGCAGAGCAAGTGATCTGTGATCTGAGGGGGATGGGGGGAGAGCACGGAGGAGGCCGTGTGTCTTTTATGACCTAACCTTGAAAGTCACACCCTGTCATTTGCACAAGATCCTCCTGGTTATGCAAGTGAGCTCTGTTTGGTATGTGGCGGCGGGGTGATCCAAGGACATGAGCACTCAGAGACAAGGGTCATCAGAGGCCATTGTGGATGCTGGCAAATAACTCAAATGCTCTCAAAGAGAGGGTCCCTGTCACTCTGGGAGGGACATTTGCCAAGCATACAACATCCTCCTCATCAGCAAACTCATGAGGTCACCACCCTTGACACTTCTATCCAACAGACAGGAACAAGGGGGTCCTGGGACTGAGAGTCAAACTTGCATACCACACTTGGAACCTGTAGGTAACTGCTACCGTCTGTGGAGCCTCCATTGGTACCCCAGACGGATGGTCCCTTTACCTTTGTTCAGCACACCCCTGGCACCTCCTGGAGCTCCCGACCCAGGACGAGGCTCCTGGAAGCAGGTCTTTGCTGATGGCCATATCGATTTGACTGCATTAGGCCCCTGGTCCTCCACATGTGGCTCAGCAGGAGCCGGGGATGGGGGACCTGCCCTCTCAGCTTTGACAAGCCCTGCAGGGCACGCTGGTACAGGGTCCAGGTCAAGAACCCTGTGCTGGGCTGCAGCTCTCCTAAAACTCCCACCCAACCCTCTGTGCTGCCCGGAAGTTGTGCCACTGTCCTCGGCCCACAGAGCCACCGTTTGGGCGTGGGGTGGCATCTCCTCTCCTCGAGCATTTCTCCCACAAGGTTCTCTTTTGCAGACCTTGACCCTGCCCCTGAGTGGCAGCGGCTGTTCACGGGGAGCTTAGTGGCCCTGAATCATGCTCAGTTTGGAGGTCGGTTTGTGGGGGTTGTGCTTTGATGACCTGGGTGCCTGTGGCTGAAGTCTAGCACCACAGGAGGGCAATGTCCTCCTGCTTCCTGTTAGAAAATGGCCCCTGGTTTGCATAGTGGAATTAAGTGTCCTAAGAGTGCCACACGCAGACACCACCTCAGCGCCTCTGTTCTGTGAGGGTGGTCAGGAGGCCTCCTGGGACCCAAGGTTCCCCTCATTCCTGTTCCAGGGAAGGAGAAGTTGGGGCTCTGTGGAGTTGGGTGCCTCCCTGGGCCACCCACAGAAGGGGGCAGAGCTGGGGTTTGAACCCCAAGTTCTGACTTGACCCAGGTCCCTGCCATGCTGTCGTGGATCTTAGCTTGGGCTCAGCTCTCCTGCACGGGTGAGTGGGGGTTGCAGAGCACCAGGAAGCCAGACCCTCGTTGCCCAGAGAGAAGAGCGCGTCCAGGCCCAGCCCTTCCCGCAGATGCCGGTGATGAGAGCTTTGGCCACCACCTGGCGGGAGCCTGCATGGAGCACCCAGGACCACCATTTGTTCCTCACGATGGCACTGTGTGGTTGGTAATGCAATCTATGCTGCAGAAAGGAGGCTGCAGAGGCCCAGGCAAGTTAGGTCATTGCATACCAGAGTCCAGAGCCCAAGCCCTGGCCAGGAACACTGTATTCGTCAGCTACAGCTGGGTAACAACCTGTCCCCAATTGCAGGCCTCAGTCCAGCTGCCCGGCTCTGATCACTCATCTGTGTTTGGTTGGTGTAGAGCTTGGTCCTGCAGCTCCCTCACATTGTGCTTGGCTTGAGGCTCCGGCCCCAGGGAGAGCCTGGGTCAGCTGGCATGTCCTCCTCACAGCAGTGACAGAAGCGTGGCAACGTGCAGGGCCTCCCACGGCCCCTGCCATCTCCTAGCCTCAGGGCATCATGAGCTGAACCCAGCTTCCAGGGACAAGGAAATAGACTCCTTCTCAGAAAAAGAATCTGCAAATAACCAATGCCATGGAAACAGGGAGGTATAAAGGATTGGGGCCCATGGACAAATTTCCACAAGCACCTGCTCACTCACAACCCAGGTGGTGAGGGGACATGCCACGTGGATAGTGTCCGACCCTCCTCAGTTCTACTTGATGATGGTGTCAACATGAGGCCCCCTCAGGGGCTTCGGAGTGTGATCTTTCCCAGGCTGGTGAAACCCAGTCCAGCCCTCCAGCATGGGGCTGTGCAGCGGGGGGTGAACGCAGCTTCCAGTCAGCCCAGATCCCCAGGGCACTGTGAGGCCATGCTGCACTGTGTCACAAAGTCAGCGTGCACCCAGACTCTGGCCATCTTCAGTGCACTTTTGGCTTCCAGCCTTTGTGCTCCCAGGTTTTGCTGGTGCCCTGTAGTGGTGCCTGGCCATGGGCCTTGTTGTCACGTGCTCACGCAGGCACACAGCCTGACTGACTGGCTGCTGCTGGCTTCGGATAGGCTAAACTGCAGGAGTATGAGGAAGGAAATGTGTCCCTGTCCAGGGGGCAAGGGACGACCGGCTGCAGGGCTCCCAGGGCAGGGCCTGGCCAGGCACATGCTGGATGCGGAGCAAGATGGGCAAGCACAGAGGGAGCGAGGGGAGCACAGGCCTGGGCTTCTGCCTGGAAGGTTTGGGGAACTTAACGGATTCCCTCCATTTCCCAAGAGCCGGGAGCCACTCAGTGTGCCTGTGCCTAACCCAGGAAAGGGACCCAGGAACAGGCAGTGTGTGTGCCTGCCTGTGGCTGCCTGGGCTTTCACAGCAGGGCCTCTTACACATGCGTGCTCAGTGCATGCTGGTACCATGGGCATGGAGGGGCATCTCTGCACACTCGCCCCAGGGTCCTCGGCTGAGGCACCAGAGCTCAGAGGGTCCCATGATGGAGCAGGGTCCCAGGCTAGGACCTTGGGGCCCAGCTGAAGCCCAGTGCTTCCCTCTGCTTGGCCTCCAAGTTCACCAGGGCAACAGGCAGAGGGAAGAAGCCTCTGCGGATGGCCCAGGCCCTGCACTTGGTTTCCAGGAGATCAGGTCCCGGGGTTCCTGGGCACCTTTGATCCACGCAGAGCAGCTTCCTGGTTCAGAAGTCTGGGTGCTGCCCCCCATGATGCCAAACACTGTAGGGCCCAGCAGAACTAAAGGCTGACCCTGAATCAACCTACTTACTCCCCGGACAGCTGGGCTGTCCTCTCTTTAGATGGGGACGCCAAGGTCCGGGAGCTCAGGTTAGTTGTCTGAGGCACGATGGACACATGGCGGGCCCGGGTGCCTTCTCCTTGGTCCTGCAGCCTGCAGAGGGGACTGACCGGGCCAATGGCTCGGACCTCTCTTCCTCCTGGGCCCCAGCCCTCTGCCCTTCCTGTGTCCTTGACCCTGTGCATCGGGAGGTCACCGGCTTATCTGTATAGTTCCCACAGAGAGTCGGCAACCTCTCCCAATGCATCACCAAGTGGCAGTCACGCCAGAGCTGGAATATCATTTCCATCCCTCTTTCTCCAACCGCTGCCTGTCACCAGGAAAGGGAGGCCAGGTGGGGGGAGTGGGGAAGATGGATGGGGTGGGGAGAGTGAGGGGCTGGAGCTGGGAGGCAGGAGGGTGGAGGAGGAGGAAGAGGGGAAAGAGGAGAGGAAGGCAGGAGGAATAAAGGCCCTGGGAGAGAGAGAGGCTGCCATAGGCGGGGCTGGGAAGCAAACTGGGAGAGGGGAGAGGGCCAGAGAAGGAAGAAGAGGCACGGAGGCCAGGGAGGCGGGGAGCAGAAGGGAGATGAGCCTTGAGGAGCCTGGGGGAAAGGTAGGCAGGGAGGGAGGCAGGAAGCAGAGGCTGGCCTCCGTTCATCTGTTCTCTCAATCTCAGCAGCAGCCCGTCTCCACTCTGTGCCACCGGGCAAAGTCCAGATCAAGTGAAAGCAGAGGAGCTCCCGGGAGATGGTCCTTCAGGGTGGTCCTGAACTGTCCCTGGACCCCAGTGGTTTCCTGGGCAAAAGGAGTCTGCCTGCCTCTCCATCGTCATGCAGGAGGCTCCTCTGCTGTCCCTGTCCTTGTGGCCTCGGCATCTCACACTTGACTTGTGGTTCTGGGTGGGGGCTCGTGGCTGGGCCTCAACTGAAATGAGCACAGGGTTCAAACTGAAATGGCCCAGGCAGGTAGCATACGCAGAGGCCAGGTCACCTTGGGGCACTAGGAAATGGCAGGTCTGCAGCACACGAGAACATGCTCATGTGTACCAACAGGGCCCGAGAGGAAGTGCATGGCTTCTAAGTTAGTGATCCAGGAGGGTCTACATACAGGGGGATGGTCTGCTGAATGAGGGGGTGGGGTCCAAAGGGGTAGATCCCCCTCTCTGGGGAGAAGCAGAGGGGTCACCACCACTCAGGCCAAGGAGATGAGAAGCGAGATCAGGGAGGCAGCCAGGAGACCAAATGTCCCACCTCACACCTGACCCTCCTTCCTGTCTCCTGCTGGTGCCTCCCAGTGGCTGAACCCACCATGCACCCTGGGGAGGGGGCCCTTGGTGGGTCCCTGTGGTTGAACCTCCCAGGACGAGTAGATGCCAGTGGGGATAGGATCTGGGGGGACAGTGGGGTGCATGCACACCCACAGAAAGGGGTCAAATCTCACAGTATTTGAACACCAACTCACCCAAGCATGACATAAAGGCCAGGCCTGGCCAGCGCCATCTGAGAGCTTCTCTGGACTCTTGCTCTGTTCTGCGTCACCAGTCAACGCACACTCCGTGAGTCAGTTGAGACCCCCTGCCATGCTGGAGATTCCAGAAGGTGAGGATTCGGGGCCCCTGGCTTGTCCTCTATCTCTACATGCCTTACACAGTGCGAGGCACACAGTAGGTGCTCAAACAGTGCATCCCTGGAATGAATGACTCTAATGTGAGCAGATTCAACTGAGTGACCTGGAGTCTTCACCTGGCAATTTTACCACCATAGGAATTTACATGCAGTGTATGTGCGGGTGGGCGTCACTCAGGTCTGAGTGAGCCTAGCCACCAGCCAACATTTGCATTTGTTACTTCAGATCCTGCTCAGCAGATCTGGGTAAGGGAACAAAGAATGTGTGTGTGTGTGTGTGTGTGTGTGTGTGTGTGTGTGTGTGTGTAAAAATCACTCCAAACATAAGGTAGCCTCGAGTCACAGGTGAGGTGAGTGTATCAGTCAGCTTTTGTTGCCTAACAAGATGCCCCAAAATGTTGTTTAAAACCACATTGATTTTGATTAGCAATTTAGACAGTATATCAGCTGGGATGCTGGGTGGCTGCAGTGGTTTTCTGGCCTGGGCTGGCCAGTGGGGGCTGCATGTGGAGGATGGCCTCACTCACGTTCCTGGCTGTGGGTAGCTGTCAGATCCGGGGGAACTCAGCAGTTAGTCACAGCTCCCTGTGGTCTCTCATCCCCTGGAAGGCTGGCGTGGCCCTCTATACGTGGTGGTGTCCAGAAAGCAGCAAGATATGACACACTCTCATGCACAAGTGTGTTTGAGGTCTCTGCTCACATCACAATGACTAATGTCCCTTGGCCAAAGCAAGTCATGTGGCCAAGTCTCTAGATTCAAGGGAGGGGAGTTGGGGAAACTTCTCTTGGCGGGTAGGGCAGCAGAGATTTTGTGGTAATTTTTGCAACTGACCACAAAGAATGAGCCAAAAAGAGAAGGAGTTTAAGCTCGGGACCTCCTCTGGATTCCTCTAAGCACACCAAGCTGTTTCCTGCCTCAGGGCCTTTGCTCTGGCTGTTCCTTTGTCTTAGAATGCTCTTCCCCAGGATGCCTGAAAAATCTGTGCTCTTCTTCATTTTTCAGCTGAAAGGTCAGCTTCTCCGAGGCTTTTCTGATCACTCTCTCTAAATAGGCTCCTTTCCTATTACCAAAGTGTCACATCCCTCTTCCTCCAGCACCGTGTGGTTCAGAATGATTTATTTTTCACCTGTATCTCTGCCCTTCCAACTAACCAGTGATATCGTGAGGTTGGGGACTTGCCCATTTTTGTCTCCACAGTCCCTTTCACATAGTAGGTGATCAACAAATACTTGCTGAAAGAAAGTAGTGATTTGTAGCAAGAAAAATAGCTCTATAAAAAATGCCTCCTTATATTTATAGAACCATTAAGTATATGAAGGCAGCATTAAAATTTTTGGTTATTCTTCACTGAATTTCATAGGAGAACAAGGCCATGTGTAATCATGGGGGCTGGTAAGACCTCATGGTAGGATTATTTTTTGGTATGGTTTTGGATCTTCCCTCATATTTCTGAGGCATGGAGGATAGACTGTCCCAGCCCTGGTTGTCAGGGAGAGGTTGAAGCTTTGAGGGTGTATCAGCTTGTACTGTGTAACAAATTGCCCCAGAATTCAAGGTTTTAAAACAACGATCACCTTGGCCTATACCCAAAGGACTTAAAATCAGCATACTACAGAGATACAGCCACATCAATGTCCATTGCTGCTCAATTCACCATAGCCAGATTGTGGAACCAACCTAGATGTCCTTCAATTGATGAATGGATAAAGAAACTGTGGCATATATATACAATGGAATATTACTCTGCCATAAAGAATGATAAAATTATGGCATTTGCAGGCAAATGGATGAAATTGGAGAATATCATGCTAAGTGAGATAAGCCAATCTCAAAAAACCAAAGGACGAATGATCTCGCTAAGAAGTGGATGATGACATAATGTGGGGTGGGAGGGGTTAGCATTAGGGTTAGGGTTAGGTTTAGGTTTAGGGTTAGGGAGAGTGGCAAGAATGGAGGAAGGAAGGACTGTATAGAGGGAAAAGAGGGGTGGGTGGGGTGGGGGGTAAGGGGAAATTGGCAGAATGAATCAAACAACATTGCCCTGTGTAAATGTATGATTACACGAATGGTATGCCTTTACTAAAAAAAAATTAAAAAACAATAATCAATTATTGCTGCTCTTGTTTTCTTTTTTTTTTTTTTTTTTTTGGTTCCAGGGCACTGAACCACTGAGCCACAACCCCAGCCCTATATTTTATTTTATTTAGAGAAAGGGTCTCACTGTTGCTTATGGCCTCACTTTTGCTGAGGCTGGATTTGAACTCATGATCCTCCTGCCTCAGCCTCCCAAGCCTCTGGGATGACAGCCACCACACCTGGCTTGCTGCTCTCATTTATGGGACAGTGGACACTTTCCTCGGGCCTTGGCTGGGGTCCCTGCCTCTCTGGACAGGGGTGGTTCAGTTCTGCTGACCTGGCCCTTTTCCCCTAACATCTCTGGGGTCTGGATGGGGCAGTGGGGCAGTGTTGGTCTCTGTTGTCTCTCACCCTTTCACAGCCCAGCTTTGACTTTGTTCCACAGTGACAGCAGGGTCCCCATGGGACACAGGGAGTGCAGAAGCTCCAAGGACCTGGTCAAGCACCACACCCTCCATTCTGTTGTCCAAGGAGCATCTCAAAGAGCCAGAAGGTCAGATAGACTCCAGTTTTAATCAGAAGAGTGGATCCAGGGAGTGGGCAGGACATTGCCATGGTACGGAGGGGGCTGGGTGGCCCCCAGGCAGGACCGTGCTCCCTGGTCCAAGGAACAGTGCTGACTGAGCCAGTTCTTGGTCAGTACTTGACCACGGGAACTCAGCACCCGTCTTTCCTGGAACGTCTGTCCCATCACGCTGTCACTCTCCATTTGTCTCTCTCACGTGGCTCTGAGTTCTGTCAAACCCAGACAGAGGCTGCTATTTATCATCAGGACCCCAGTGTCATGATCCCTCAGTGACTCTGGATTCAGCCCACCAGCTGCTCACAGCCTGGCCTCTGCCCACCTCTCCTTCTCCATTCTATGCCCACTGCTCCTGTACCCACTCCCTCACTGCCTGTCCCTCTGCCATGCCAATCTCTTTCCTGCCCCAGGCCCTTTGCGTGTGCTCTTTCCTCTGCTGAGGCATGTTCCTGTGGCACAGAGTAGTCATCCCTCCAGAGAGGCCCTTCCTGTCCACTCCTGTCCCCCTGGCTATTTTCAGTCATCTCTGCATTTGTCATAACTTGACATTTTATTTATTGATGCATCTGTTCATTTCCTGTCTGCCTCTGCTCCGTGGACTGTCCACTCTGGAAAGCCATGAACTTTTCCTTATTCACCAACATATTCCTAGTCACAGGAAGAGCACCTGGGACATTGTAGGTGCTCAATAAACATGGCTCAAGTTGGTGAATGGACGGGTGACTTCTCCATGTCTCCAGGGTACTGCACTCATGCAGATGGTTGGCATCAACGCTTCGGAACACATCAGACCAAGGTTGGAGTCCTGGCATGGTCATGTCCTTGCTGTGTGGCTCAGCAAATATGTTAACCTCTCTGGTTTCCATTTCTCATCTGTCGAGTGGAGCAAATAAGAGCCCCTCACTCATAGGGTCATGGAAGATGATTTGCTGAGACACTCCATGTGAAGCACTCAGCGTAGGACCCAGTACTCAAACACTGGTGACTCATTATGTCACTTAGTCCTCACTCTCACCACACTGGAAGGTAGGTCGTTGTCTCTGGGGCACAGATGAGGGAGACCGAGACTCGGGAGGTAAAAGTTCTGGCACTGGAGACCATGCCTCAGGGGAGAGTGTCTCTAGGCGGGTTTCCCAGCCCTCAGAAGCATTTGGTCTCCATGCATGCATCTTGGGGAGCCATCCCGCAGATAGAGCTCCAGAATCAAAAGGGAAGCTTGCTCTCTCTGCTGGGGTCTCAGGAATCCCAGGGGCTTTCAGGGGCGGAAACATTCCAGGGGGTAGGATGTGGTGGGAAGATGGGAGCTTTTGTGTCTCCTGGAGATTTGGGAGTGATAGGCGGCACTCCACAGACACCTTTGTGCACCTACCTTTTGGCTTCTAAAGAATCATTTCCTTAGAATAAGTCTGCAGTGCTCTGCCAGGTGCTGTGGCCCCTGTACCCTCCGCCTCCCTGCCCTCCTCTGGGCTGCTCCAGGGGGGTGACCCTACAGGCCCTTCTTCCTGGTTCAGGTCATGAGAGGCTCTAGCAGGGGCTGGTGAGGGGCAGGGGTATTTCTCAGGTCCCTCCCAGGTTCTGCAGTGCAGCTTGGAACCAGGGTTCCATGGTTTGGAACCAACCAGTGTGGTTGGTTCTCCCCACACCTCTGTAACAGCCCTTTCATTGAGTCTTTTTCTTTGAACCACGTGGGGGTCAATTCTGTTTCTAAGACGCTGACAGAGGTGTGGTTTTACCACCTTGAGTGTCATAAGGGCTTCCATGATTATTCCAAGTGGATTCCCCTGAGCTCGAACCGACTGACCCACCACTGATGAAGCTCGCATGGTTGACCAACAACCTGGACAGCACTGGCTTCTAAAAACCTGCAGGTGTTGGAAGTGACACCTCAAAGCTCTACTTTGCTCTCTTTCTGTGATCGCCAAGCTGCACCGCGGGTTCCCTGTGGCGGTGATGGCCCTAGGACACACCTGACAATGTCTCTCTGGAGATAGTTTTAGTTTTCTCCCAAATGGGAAGGGTTGGCACTACTGGTTCCTACGGGGTCGTGGCCAGGAGTTCAGCTACACATTTCACAAGTCACGGGACAGCCTCTTGGGACAAAAAAAAGTCACCTAGCCCCATGGGGTAGTTAACGTTTCATGTCTGTGACCAAAACACCAGAGATGAATAACCTGGAAGAAGAAAGATTTATTTCGGCTCCCGATTTCAGAGGTTCCAGTCTGTGGTCGACTGACTCCACTGCTTTGGGCCTGAGGTGAGGCAGAGCATCATGGCGGAAGGGCATAGGAGAGGAGGAAGGCTGTCTGCTCAGGGCAGCCAGGAAGCAGGGAGAGGGGCAGGCAGTGAAGGGCTTGGTCATGCCCCGAGCTTCCTCCCACCCTGCCCCACCATCTCCCAGAAGTCCACTCAGATTATTCATCCACCTAGCATATTGAACCACCAAGGAGGCTGACCCCTCATGACCAGAGAAGTGATCTTTACTAAGAAGCCATCCAGGGGATCCAGCCTTCAACAGGGAAACTTTGGGGCAGATTCCGGGTCCATACCACAGCACCCTGTGTGCTGAGATGGAGGGCCCTGGGTTATGTGCTTTCTTCTCAGACCTCAGTGGATGCAGAGCTGGGCATCTTCACCCCGTGTGTTGACCACCTGTATGGCTGGTTGTCCTTCATTGGTTGGGATCATTGGCTTGTGTCCTTTGGCCAGTGGCCTGGGATTCAGCACACCCAGGCTCCCAGCAGGCCATTCAGGTTTTCTCATCCTGATGATGCTCCTATGAACCTCGTGAGGGGCGTCTCTCCTTGCCCTGCATACCTGCTGAGTTTCAGTGGACCTCAGATGGGACAGTGGGCAAGGCAGGATGGGGAAGAGCATCAGGTGCCAGGTCAGTCAAACTGAAGGGTGTTCCAGGGCTTCAGGGCAGGGATTCACCATCCAGGGAAAGAGGCCACTGGCTGGTGACATACGGTGAAGGGCAGCCTCAGGTGGGCAGCTCATCCTTGGTCTGGAGTCTACACAGCATACTGATTAGATTTGGAAGAACCTGTTTTCCTGGGGCTACTTACCACTCGCTGGTGATATTTACTCTGGTTGAAAGACCTCAGTTTACTTACCTATAAAAAAGAAAGTAAGATAATAATTCTTGCTTCAATAAGGTATTGCCATATAAGAAGCCACTCCAAACTGAATGGTTAAAAACAACCACGATCTATTAATCCTCACAATTCTGTTAGCTGAGCACGTGGTATCCACTGGGGTCAGTCATGTGGCTGCATTTACATGGTGGCTGGATTATAGGGGGAGGTCCAACAGGGCTTCGCTTACATGCCTGGTGTCTCCAGGCACCTTCCTGTGACCTCTCAGTCCTCATGGCTGGCTTGGGCTTCCTCGCAACATGGTGGTCTCAGGGGGATCAGACGTCTGACATGGAATCTGGCTTCAGATAGGGAAAGATAGAAGCTTCCCGTCCTCTTAAGACTCAGGCTTGGGAGTCTAAGAACATTCTTTCCACCGCATTCCATGGAAAGTCCAGGCAAGACTAGACTCAAGGCATGGGTAACTAGGCTGTACTTCTTGGTGGCAGGAGCCGCTGGTGTTTCAGGGAGGGAGGGAATCCATGGCGGCCGTCTCTGGAAATCGTCTGCCGCAGCTCCATCTCCTAGGACTGTTGCTAGGAGTGAGCAATGTGATGTACACTGTGCATGTGGCTGACGGAAGCTGGCTGTTGCTCAAGGGTGTTATCAAGAGATGTGGAGGGGGTGGGGGGTTGGTCTCCTATTCTCGAGGCTGCTGGTTTTGGTGGGCACCTTCCCAGCACATTAGTTTCTTCCCTAATGTCACCAACACTATCTCCGTCTCAGGTCTTCAGAGGTAACAGTATCAGTAATGCCGACGGAGGGTTTTCCACGCACCAGCTGCTTCATGTAGATGAGTATATTCATTCACTCCTCACCATGACCCTTGGAGGTAGGTCCTGTCATGACTTCCCCTTCACAGATGAGGAAACTGAGTCACCAAGAGGTGGAGCGGTTTGGACAAGTGGACCCAGCTAGGAATGGCAGAGCCAGGACCTGGACCCTCGGCGAGCTGCTGCTATGGTCTGTGCTCAACCACTGGATAATAGGTGGCTGCACATTTCAGGGCTGTAAATGATAAACATTTACCACCTCACTGTTTCTCTGGGTCAGAAATCTGGGAGTAGCTTAGCTGGGCCTCTGGCTCAGGGGCCATCCTTGGCTGCAATCTGCGCACCAGCCAGGGTCATATCCATGTCATGACTTGGTTTTCCCCACCATCGTCTCTTCATTAGAAGTAAGTTACTAGGTCTAGCTCTTCAGGGACAGGAACCACTCCAGAGCCTGGATACCTTTGGTGGGAGACAGTGGAGCCACTTGGTGGTGGCCATCTAGGCAGCACCCTCCTGCCATACCTCCACTGCCCTCCGTGAGAGCCAGCCCTGCTTACATACCCTGGCTTTCTTATATGTATTCCTCACTGCGTCCTCGAAGGCCAGGGAGAGGCCCCGAGTGTCCCACCGAGCTACTTGGCTCTGGTCCCTGTCTTGCAGGAAACAACGAGCTGACACGGAGACTGTCGATCCAGGGTGTGCGTGGCTCAGTGGCCAGAGAGGATCTCCCAGAGAGGGAGGGGGAGCCCAAAAAAATGTGCAGCATTCAGAGAAAGAGCCAGGCAGGTGGAGAAGAGAAGGGCCAGAGCTCCTGGGTTTGTGGGGACTCGCGGGCGACAGGGCCCATGTTCTCCTGTTCAGGGGCCAGTTGGCTTAGGGTCTCAGGAGGGAGGTGGGAGGTGTTCATTAAAGTGACTGGAAGTCAGAGAAACGCACTGGGCTCTAATCCTTCCCAGGGTGAGTGTGGATCCTGTCACTTCAGGACAAGGGGGTTGCTCACACCAAGATGGTCATGGCTCGGGGAAGTCATGGCCTCTTCCTGAGCCCCTGCACCCCCAGAGCTGGGGTCCAGCTGGGAACCATGGAGGGAGGGGCCTGTGTGTGCGGGGGTGTGGGGTACTTGGGGACCACAGCAGGGGATGTTCCCAGGAGGCCACCCACAGACAGTAAGGACACCAGTTCCTGCTTCTGCCTTTAACTCTGCAAAGGCTCTCTGATCTAGAACTTTCCCAGTCAGTGGGAGGAGTCTTGCAATCATCTGTCTTGCCCACTGACTTGGTCACAGGAGGAACGTGTGGGGAATGAACTTGGTAAGACGTCACTGGCAGCCGATAGTTCTGTCCCCAGGAGAGGAGTGGACACCACGTGAACATGGGCAGTGTGTCCTGCAGAGAACAGTAAAAGCAACAATGGCTGAGTGTGTGATCTTCACAACAGGCCTCGGGCAGTGACTGTGCTGCAGACTGTCCCTGATTACATGGGAGGAAACAGCTAGAGAAGAGAGCCGGCTTGCTCAAGGTACGTGATACTGAGAGGTGTCTGGCAGGGGTTCAGGCGTTGCTGCCTCAGACTCCAGGGCCGCTGACCACTGAGTTAGGACTCCCCCATCTTATTCCCGCCTGGGTATGTTTGGGTGGGATTGGCAAATCTATCCACCAAGCTGGGCCCTTGCCACCTTTGCCCAAAGCTGGGCATGCCCACACAGTTGCCCACTCTTACCACCTTGGCCCTTAGAAGGTGGCATTGCAGGGCTCAGGGTGACCTCAGCAAGGACAGGCTGGCCACAGAGGCCACAGGGTTCAGCCAGGACATCAGGAAATATCTGTGCAAGGAACGTCTGGAGGTTGCCTGCTTCCATCTTCACAGGGGTGCTTTGCACTTGAGTGGAGCTTTGCTCAACAGCATGGCGGCTCTCAGTCCTTGAGGGTGGGCATTCCCCATGGGTCCCAGCTCCCTGTACCCTGGACCTTGTTCCCTCCTTCCTCACCCCATGCTGGCCGAGGCCTCCCCTCTCCACCCAACAAACAGCTGAGACCTGTCCTGCTGCCCTCCCTGGTGAGGGTGCAGATGCTGGGGTGGAAGAGTGGCAAGGAGGAGGATGGGGCCTTCCTGGTGATTCCTCTCATGTCCCCGATTCCTGCAGAGCTGCCTGGGAATCAGTCTGGGACAAGAGAAGACCAAGTTGGTGAGAATATTCAGACACCAGACCCATGGGGGATCCATCCAGCATTTTTGGCAAGTATTGGAGGGTTTACTGAAAGACGAGAGGAGAGGGGAGAAGAGGAGAGAGGAAAGAGAGAGAGAGAGAGAGAGAGAGAGAGAAGAGAGAGAGAGCACAAAGCAGATAATCTACGCTGGACCTCTGCCCTCACTAGATCACTATGCAAAGACCTCAAACAACACAGAAACACACACACACACACACACACACATACACACACAGAGGTACACACACTGATTTCATCTCTTCCACCGGGCTGTGAACTCCAGGTAGTCCAGACAGACATCTGATTGTGTGTCTCGCCTCTTCCAGGAACAGTGAAATGGAACATTTGGGTCCAAAATGGCCCCAGCGGGTGTGGGAGGTATGGTTGATTTTCAGACAGATCACAAACATATTCTGGAGGAATCCTCCATGGTAGACAATACCTCCTGGTGTCATCCCCACCTGTGACGACCCTCTCTCCCTCTCCCTCGCCACCTAGACAGCGGGGACATCACCAAGTGTCTATGGCTCTTCCCTCGGCCATCCATCCTGCGACCCAGGTCCTAGCTGCAGACACGCACAGTGAACAGTGTGCACAGCTCATTCTGCACACACCTAAACACTGGTAACACAGCGTCCAGATGCACAAAGACAGGCCACGCACACACACACACATGCACACACACATGCATTGGCCACAAGTAATCCGCACATGACTAATTGCTCCATCCTGTGTGTGTGTGTGTGTGTGTGTGTGTCCCAGCAAACCCCCAGCAGACACACGCTGGTCAGCCACCACTTGAATTAGCACCAAAGGATTATGGGACCCTGGGCCATTAATCTAGGTGACAAACAGGACTCAGAAGGCATATTTGCACCCGAAATTGAAAAGATTAGGCCATATTTGTCAAATGGTAGGGTTTTATCGCCTCCACGGCAGATGCTGTTAAATATTCATGAGCTGCGTAAGTGGGAGAATCCCAGCTAGACCGGTTGGCTTTCAGCTGCAGAGGGAGAGAGGGGAGATTTATCTGGACTCAGCAAGGGATGAAAGGTACTGGGATTGTGTCCCCTGCATGCTGGGCACAGCCTTGGGGGAGAGCCTGGGCAGGGCCTCCTGGGCTTCTTTGTGAAGGAGGAGGGGGCTCGGCCAGTCACCCGGGCAGGGTACTCTGGGACAGGATGAGGAGGTTGCCCCTCACGGGCTCTTGCCTTGCTGCATTGTGGGTGATTTCTACTTGTGTGCTGCCCCCCAATAATGGGGAGCTTCCCAAGTAGCTCATTGAACTTATATGGCTCCCCACCTTCCCGTACCCCCAGGGTCCAGCCCCACAACAGGACAGAGTCAGCAGAATTGAGCGGAGGCTCCAATCCCTCCACTGGACATGCCCCACTGAAGAAAGAGAAGAGCAAGGGTCTCACCTACAGTTCCTGGGGCTGGTGGTACGACTGTTCCAGGAGCTAGTCTGGGCATATGAATATTGATTCAGAGAAGGAGTCTGGGGTCCAAGAGACCCACACACAAATCCTGGATCCATCACTTCATGGCCATGAGGGCTGGAAATGTCACTGCCCGGACCCTGTGCCTCCACTTCTTCATATGGAAAAGGGATTCAATGACAATAACTCTCGCTTCCCTGAGTTGTTGGAGGATTCAATCCAGCTCTTGGTGCCTGGCATTCAGTAAGTGCTCAATAAATGTCAGCCATGACTACAGCAAGATTGTGATTTATAGTGGGCCCCTTTGGTGCCAATCACCACACTCAACAGGGCAAAAATTAGATGGTAAAGCTCTGCTGTCCAATAGGGTCATGGCCAGCCTTTGAAGCTAAATGAGTTAAAATTTAAAAATTCAATTCCTCCATGTCACTCACGACATCCCAACTGCCCTGGAGCTGGGTGGCTGCCATATTGGACAGCACAGATGGGGGACTTTCCATTGCTGTGGAAAGTTTCTGACCACAGCACTGTGGGTGATCCAGCCCAGGAGGGGTCTCCTGCAGGGGCCTTGCCTGGCTCAGCTCAGCTGCATTCGGTTTGAACCTGGAAGGGAATGTTTGTCAGCCCAGTGACCCAGTTTCCTTCCCAGGGGACTTTTCGAAGCCCTTGATACATCACGGGTGCCATGAACACAGGATGTAGAATTCCCCAGGGGAGTTGGCCACGGGGTCTGTCATGGGGGTCAGGCTCCCTAGGATGCAGTTTGGGAAATGCAGACATAACACCCACCCCCAGCCCAGAAGGTATTCATGGCTGATTTTGGCCACAGAGTCCCTTCTGTGAACACGTACCCAGAGCTGCAGAGGACGGCGTCGGGGCCATGCACACTAGGCCACCATGCTGTGTCCAGGGAGGAGGCTGCTCCCTGCCCGAGGGCTCTCTCTGACTGTGGGAGAGATGGTCCCCAACCAAGGGCAGATCAATCCTGGGCCTTCCCTCTCCTGTGAGCAGGGACGGCCGAGAGCTGCCCACTCCGCCAGCAGGGCTCCATCCAGTTCCGCCCAGAGGCAGCTGGCTACTCACCTCTCCTTTCTTGGTTCTTCCCACCTCCCCTCTGAGCTGAGGCCACCTCCTGAATAAACCACTAGTGTTTCCAACCCCCGCTGGGGGCATGTGCTGTGATACCCCTGCTCTGTTCCTTGAGTGTTTCCCTGTCGCTCATCAGACGAGGTCCAGTCCCCTTAGCAAGGGTCTCCACACACCTGTCCAGTGGTACCTGCCACACACTGTGCTATGGACAAGCTGGGAGAGTCCCCCTTCCAAGGTTCACGCTCCCGCCTAGCCAGCCACCCCACACGCATCCCTGCCTACCCAGCTGTACTGTTGTCAAGGCCAACCTTGAAGTCACTATGGTTCCCACCACATTCTCCCCTGGACAGTAGATACTGATTATCTCCAAACCCTGGAAAGGCCAGGACAGGCCTCCCACCTGTGACTGAGCTCAGTGGCCAGCCTCCCCAGGCCCTTATGCAGCCTTGGGTGAACGTCACACTTCTGCAAAATGGAAGCTCAGACTCTAAGTCAGGTGTGTAGCAGGACATGGTGATCGGTGTGGCTGGGCTGCCTGGGGGCTGCCGGCATTTCCTGGGCTATGCTTTTCCCACAGAAGGGCCTGCCAAGGTTTTCCCCAGAGGGCCTTTCTGCTGTGGGTGTTGGGAGGGCACCCAGAGTCGGTAAAGATCTGCTGAGAGCCTGGGGAAGGAGACAAAATCAGGGAGGTCAGGGTGGACCTCAGGGATGTTTCCGTTTCCACAAAGCACAGCTCTGGCCCGGGAGAAATGCCCTCCAGCCTGGTCTCCCAGGTACTCAGATGTGTGGCTATGTGGCCTCGTCCCTCAAGGTTTTCAGGACCATTCCCGAGGACCTCGGCACTGATGGTGGTTTCTGAGGGTAGACTGGAACGGGCCAGGCCCTTGTGAGTGACCAGAGTGACCACCAGATGAAACAGGGAAGAAAGTGGCCTCTACCAGATGCCTGAGGGTGGCTTTGCAGAGTGTGGCCAGAGCCCTCGGCCATCAGGAACATCTGGATTGAAGACGGGGGCTTGGACAGGTCCCCAGTGGAGGCAGGCACAGAGCCATAGAGTAAAGAAGAACCGGAGTCAAGATTGGGTTGATGACATGGAGCATCCCTGGGGGAGAACCCTGGAGGTCGGGGGCCAGGGGCTGGAGCCAGGAGCACCCTCGCCCCTGCCTCCTTCCAGCTCTGTCCCCTGGGCAAGGGGCCTCACCGCTCTGTGCTCGGCTTCCCTACCTGTAAAATGTGACTCACGGTAGAAGCTACCTCCTGAGGGATCAGACAGCAGCCAAATGGATGAATCCCTTTGGAGACAGAAGGACCCCAGTGCATTCCAAGGAGCGTCACCTGTTATTACCATTTGCTGGGTATTGAACAGACATGACCATGAGCATTCTCAGTTGATCTTCTAGTTCAACCCTTTGGGGTAAGTGAGATGATTTGATTTCTCTTCCTTCTCAGAGGAGAAACTGAGGTTCCTAGAGTTGTTTTATTGGGTAGCAGGGATTGAACCCAGGGGTGATTAACCACTGAGCCACAGCCCCAGCCCTTTTATATTTTATTTTGAGCATCTCACTAAGTTGTGGAGGGCTTTGCTAAGTTACTGGAGGCTGCCTTTGATCTCAGGATCCTTCTACCTCAGCCTCCATAGCAGGTGTGCGCCACCACGCCTGGCTCATATGGATTTTAAATCCTGCCTGCAGTCACACAGTGGGTGATTTGGTCCGCTGGCACTTAAACTCAATGCAAAACCCCTGTTCTCTCTGCCTCCTGGTTTGAGGCTTGGGGAAGGAGGGAAGATACTGGGAACATCAAAAAGCCCACATCCACTTGTCCACAGGCCATTAGGAAAGCAGATGGCCCGCTGTGAACCTGTCTACACTAGAGCAGCACCACTGTGTGAAAGCTCCCACCCCATTTTCTCTCCTCTGTTGGACTGTGAGCTCCAGATTTTCCATACAGACCTGCCCGGATGCTCCTCACAGGGCCCAGAAATGTAGAGCATTTGAAATCAAAATGGCCCCGGAGGAATGGGATATGCCCTTGCTTTCCAGACAGACCACAAACATTCCAGAAGAATGACCCCTTGTAGACAGTATTTCCTTTGGTCTTCCTTCACCGTGACTGTTTCCCCTCCATTACCACCTAGGAAGTGGGGGATCAGATGACATATTTAACTGGTTTCTATCTTCCCCTCCCCCAATGGATGCACAGAGGAGAGAAGGAGTGGGGGAGGGAAAGAGAGGGAGGAGGGACCTGCTAAGGACTGTCCCCCACCCCCAAGTCATGGCCCCATCCCTTCTCCTCCATCCAGGGCCCCAGCCCCAGGTCCTCTGAGTCCTGTCCCCAGGTTTGGGGGACAGGCAAGGGAGCAGAACAGAAAGGCAACTCAGAGTGTGAAATGTGTATTCCTCCTGGTGACACAGTGACTCCCTCGCTGGCAAAACATGCCTTGATCTATTTCCCCTGGTAGTGATTTCAACAACAATAACAGATCAATCATTTCCCTAGCAGGCCATGGAGGGGGGGGGGTTGTTTTTCTTCTGGTGTGGACAGAAAGCTCTTTATTCTCTTCTTGTTTGGGAAGACTCCTGCTGGAGGAGCCCAGTCTGGCTCTGGGAGGGAGCCCGAGCAAGGGACAGGGGTGACCAGGTGTCAGAGGGAGCATGCTGCCCCTGCTGGGCCTCTGACCCTGAGCCCAGGATGACTCAGCTTTCTCCTCTCTAAAATGGGGAGAATCCCCCAGCAAAATGAGAGGGGGCAAACAGCAACAGGTGGCCCCAGTGTTCTCAGTTGTGAAAATGAAACTGAGCTGAGCTTTGTGCCAGGCCTCACTAGCACCTGGGTGAACAGTCTTAGATTTCCTGTTCTGGGCACTTGCCTCTTGCCAGTTGTTTTGACATTTCTGATCTTTAGGATCTTCCACTTAAGGCTCTCCATCCATTTCCCACACAATGAAATGGAGGTTCAGAGAGGTTAGGTGACAGTGTGTGCTGGGTGCTCTCAGGATCTAAATGCAGGTGGCTCTGAATCCAGACCTTGTCCCTGGTCTAGCATCTCCTGGAAACCTGATCAAAATGTGAAATCTCATGTCTTGTCCCAGATGTACTGAATCCTGAACTCAGGTTGGGCCCAGCCCTCTGCTTATTAGCCCCCTGGGCAGTTCCTGGGGACAGCCACAGCCAAGAACTCAGACCCCACCACTGGCTGGCAGCCTGCAGAGCTCTGACCACACTTGCGTCCACTCCACAAGGCCTGTGTCTCTCCTCAGTCTCCATCTGCAGAATGGGCACCATGGGTTGTCTCCACCTGGCCTGCCACCTGGAGCGTTTCCCTCGAAGGACCTGGAGGTGACACGTCACCAGCAGCAGGGTATTGATGGTGTGCTGTGTGCCAGGCCATGCTGAGGGGTCTGATGTTATCACATCTTGGCTTCGACCCCGTGAGGTGGGAGCTGTCCTGCAGAGAAGGAAGAGGCTCAGAGACGGGGTCCTTTGCTACCAAGGCCTTCAGGTGGGGCCGGTTCCCAAAACCCCCGCACCTGGTGGTTTTTGCCGAGCCAGCGGTAGCGGTTCCCACAGATCCCAGGAGCAGATGAGCAACCCGGGGATGGTGCGTGTTCGTGCACGGGCATGTGTTGCCCTGCCCAACTTGCTTCCCCATGAACCTGGTCCCCACTCTCGAGGAAGTCCTGGACCCCAGGGTGAGGCACAGATTCCAAGCGTTTCAGCCCCTGAACTCCCAGCCCAAGGCCACCTGTCCCCTGGGCCCAGGCTGAAGCAGGAGACTTGCTCTGTAGGTGAAGCCTGGACAGGGACCCAGGACCAGGACCGATGTGCAGACTTGGGTCAGAGAGGCTCAGGCCGGCCGCCATGGTCAAGCTTGCTGATCCTCTGCCAATCTCTCCACTGCCCTCGGGAGCAGCCTTCTGGCTGACCTTTGCCCTCAGCCGTCCCTCAGGTGGGGAATGTGAAGAGGAGGGATTCCAATCTCTTGTAATTAAGCAGGAGAACACCTCTGGGCTGCTGCTCCCCCAGAACCCCAGGGAGCCAGGGGTCAGCAGGTCCACCCAAGGGCCACCTCAGGGCATGGCCTGTCTGTAAGGTGTCCCTGGCGCCTGGCAGTGCCCATCCTTACACATCTTGTCCTCATCCCCCAGTCATAGAGCTGGGCATCCTAGCGGAGGGCCTCGGGCTGCCACTCAAAAATGCTGACCATCCAGCCTTGGCTGGGGACGTGTGTCAGCCTGGTCTGGACAAAGGCTCCACAGGCAGGGACAGGCATAGTCGCAGGTGGGGACCCCGGGAGGTGGGAAAGCAAGACTTGTCCTTCTCCGTGGGTAGGTTTGAGCCCAGTGGCTGCAGCTGTGTCCTGGGGTCCACACAGTCTGGAGCCCCTGACTGTTTAGCAGATAAATACCTGGACCGTTGCTGACTTGCTCTTGCTCTTGATGTGTCTCTCCTGCTCGGGGCCTCCGTTTCCACATCTGCATAGTGATGGTGAATTTTTCAGGTCCTGTGTCCATCCAGCCTCTGTGTTTCACCTCCTCTTAGGAGGACGAGGGAGGCTCAGGGCCCAGGGTCCGATGGAGGAGTGGAGAGGAGCCAGGGAGTCCGGGGTCCTCGACCAGGATGGACGGGAGAAAGGATGAGAAGGTACCAATGGGACGGGAGTCAAGAGGGGAGGCTGGAGGCGGGGAGGGGAGAAGACAAAGGGCAGCCTCCGATCAGGGAGGCAGATGGGGAGGAGTGGCCCCTGGTGGGCCCGAGAAGCCCAGCCACCCACAATCCCTGGTCCAGCAGTGGTGTGTGGTGCCACCAGCAGAACTCGGGCTCGCCTGGAGAATGAGCCAGCCGGCTGATGAGCTCAGAGTGCAAGGGATGCCTATCGCTGATTCCACTCCCCAAAGCAGCCAGGCCACAGCAAGGCCAGCCAGGTGGGGCAGCTGGGCTCCTGCGCGGGGCTTGGCCAGCTTGTCAGCCGCTGGCTGGGGCTTGGCACCAAGCCCATGACATTCTGTCGACCTGCTGACCACCCTGTGCCCTGCTGCCTCCGACCTGGGGAGGGCCTGCCAGAGGGCTTCCCATGGCTGTGTCCCTGCAACACCTGCTGTGACAGCCCTGTGCTCACCTGGATGGCAAATCAGCCCCGTGGCTTCCCTGCGCCTGGACACAGGTGGTTGATGACATCTTCACAGTGGTCCATGGTGACAATGATGATAATAACACAGTGACCGACTCGAATAGCTACAATGGCATTGGCGACAGCACTCCTCTGTCCTCACCTCCTGGAACCTCACAGGAGGACCCGGCTCCCCACCTTGGGGTCACTGACATTATTTGATAAATAATACTGTGCTCTCCCATGCAGGTGACCCCTCACCAGATGCCAGCAGCACCCATTTGAGACAATCAAAGCACCTCCAGAGATGGCCGAAGGGCCCCTGCCAGGGAGCCTCTGGTCCAGTATTGGTGTAGGGATGAGGAGTCTGAGGCTCAGAGCGGTGGCCCCTGCGCACCCCAAAGGACCGTGGCGAACCTGTCTTCAGCCTCCCCCATGCCCACCGGCCACCAGGGTGGCTTATTTTTGGATGGAGTCCTGGGTCCTTCTCTGCATATGCTCACAGAATGAGGGTCACACCCCACACTCACCTCCCAACTTGCTTTTCTGGTTTAGCCACCAAGCGCATATCTGGTGGGGTGGGAAAAGCTGTCCATCGGTATCTATGGCTCAACAGCTTTTGTGGAAACACACACACACACACACACACACACACACACACAAACACATGTATCAGAACATGCACAGAGATGCTGCAGAAGGAAATGCTCAGTTGTGATGGGCGATTCCTTTTGAGGTGCTGGGGTGCACAGAGCAGGTGGCCGGGATGCCAAATTTACATGGAGAGCTTTTTTTTTTATATATAAAAAAGTCAATCAATTATTTCTTTTTAATTGTAAAACTGATGAAACAGGAGCTGGAGTGCAGCTCAGTGACAAGCACTGGTCTAGTGGTGACATGCTGTGAGTTCGATCCCCAGCACAGTAAAAACAGGAAGGAAACCAATCGACAGGTAACACAGCACACCCGCCCTCTCTGGCAGTCCCTCACACATTGGTGGGTGTTCCTCGTGGCTGAGCCCGGAAAAGCGTGGCTGGGAGCTCCTTACACTCATGCTCAAGGCTGGACACCCCAGGGTGGGGCTCTGGAATTTTTCTGGTGCTCATGCCCTGCAGAAGCACTTAATAGCATTATCTCATTTAATATCTGCAACACCCTGAGTGGCTGTGACTCTGGTCCCACTGTATGAATTAGGAAAGTGAAACCTCAAGGTGTGTGTGTATGCACGTGTGCATGTGACACAGGCGATCAGCCACCACTGGAGAGGTGTTAACGAACAATTAGTTCTGAACTCAGACTTTCTCCCTCACTGAAGGGAGTGAGAGAAAATGAAAGAGATAAGAACCCTCTCCCTGTGGGAGCCTCCAGCAGTGGGCCCAGGAGTCACCTGGGAATCCAGCTACAAGGCAGACTACAGGGTTCGGGGAGGCCCGGAGGGAGGAATTTGTGCTGAGCAAATTGTGGCAGCAGGAGGACCCCTGGCCATGGACACTTGGGCTCCCGATGCATCTGAAAACCCCCACCAGGGATGCTGCAGCCCAGGACCAGCCAGGATCTGGAGCCGCATGCTCCCACATGGGATGGCTGCTGGTCCTGGGGGTGGCCACACATCCCAGGCAGCCACTGAACCCTCAAAGTGTGGCCAGTGTGAGCTGACATGCTTTGAGTGCAAAACACACACAGAGTTCCCAGGACTTAATATAAAAAAGAGAATGCAACATGTTTAGCTAGCAACTTTTAATATTTGTTGGAGGTTGAAGTAATATTTTGGAGAGATTAGATTACACAAAATAGGTGATTAAATTAATCTTCATTTCATTTGTTTCTTTTTGCTTTCTCAAGATGAGGCTACCTGAAATTTACAGTTCTATTTGTGGCTTGCATTTTATTTCTTTGGGCTAGAGGGTTGGAGGAAGATGGCATCCAGGAAGTGATCAGAGTGACAGGAGGGGAATTGTCTGATAGTTGGTTAACAAACAGTTCTTGAAAATACATTCCAGTGCTTGAGGTGAGCCAAGCAGCCAGAGTAGAACAAACCAGGTGACTGTAGGTGATCTTGGAAGCATGGCGAGGGGGTTTCTGGGAGGAAAAAGAGGGCAACACTGCTCCAGAGGTTGCTGGGGTTGTGAGGCTATCTTCCCAGCCTAGCAGCAGGCTGAGGCGGTCACATGATGGAGCTGGTGATTTCCCCTGGTCCAGGCACTGGGCTCAGTGTCTTCTCAATGAAAAATCACCTGCACAACCCACCAGGTAGGGACCAACAACCAAAGCTTGCAGAAAACCGCTCAGAGAGTTGAGCGACTTGCCCCAGCTTGCACAGCTAGGGAGCAGGCTAACAGGGAGTTGAACCCAGCTCCACCTCACTCAGAGATCGTGTGCTTAATGGAGAGGACACACCTCTTCTCCTTGCTGTGAGAAGGCAGGGGTGCATTGTGCTGAGCAAATCCAGGAGTACAGAGACCTCTCTCTGAAGGGTGGAGGGGGCTACTTAATTTCTGTCCCCCCACTGAGGGCAACTTTGGCTCCTAAACCCCCTCCTCCAACCCCAGCTAATGTCATTGGGAATGTGACAGGACTCAGCTTTAAGCAAGTCCAGACCCAACTTCTCCTGGCCCCTGGGGCTATGGTTGGCTCTCAGGGTGGAACCTCCCCGACCAGAGCAAAGCTGGAACCTCTGGTCACCTCCCCCGTCCCCTTCCTCCCTCCACCAACCGCCCTCTCCTGCAGGGTTCCCAAGCCCCCTCAGTCTCAGGGCAATCTCAGGTCTCACCAAACTGCCCCCCTGTGACAAACAGGTGATTTTGCTAAAGAGGACTAAATGAGATGCAGAGGGCAGGAGTGATCAGCAGCTGGCAAGAGGCACGAGGTGCATGTGTCACCATCACGTCTGGTCACGTGCTCTGCCTGGAGTCCAGTGGAGAGGGTGAGGGACCCTGTTTCCCCCTTGGCTGTCTTCTGCTCCTCCCCAGTCACCGTCTGATCCCTGTCCCCTTCCAGCTCCCAGACGGTGCCTATCCCTGTCCGAGCTGGACAGGCCACACAGGCAGCTCCTCACTGGACGAGGAGGGAGCGGAATGAGTGAATGCTTGTGAGCACCTGGCACACCCACAGGCAGGAGCTGATTTTGCAGAGAGGTGGCTGGAGAGAAAGGAGATGGCAAGAAGGAGAGGCAGCGGGATTGGAGGAGGGAGGCAGGAGAGAGGAGGACAGGAGATGGAGAAGCCCAGCAGGAGGTAGAGGGAGAGGGAGGAGGAATCATGGAGAGGGGTGAGGCAGGGTCCTGGGGACGATGGCAGGAGGGAGATGCCAGGTGAGCTGTGGCCAGGGAGC